>NC_134484.1:353996878-354114127 GCF_040206685.1 Ascaphus truei
CTCCTGCTTGTAGCTGATCTCCGGGCCGGTCACCGACCCCCTGCCCGGCGGGATGTCTGTGTGCGTGCGGAGGCTGATCACCAACACCCGGGGCTTCCTGTGGTCGGACATGGAGACCCGCACCCTGCTGGATATCCGGGGGGAGGCGGGCGTGCAAGGATCCTGCCCGACCCGAGTCCCGGGATCCTGCTTCTCCCCCTGCAGGGGAGGGGAGCTGGCGGAGGAGATCTAGGAGCTGAGGGGGGACGAGGAGCCGCCCCGCCCTGGGGAAGTGGGGGGGCCCGAGTCATCGCAGGACAACTTCACCAAGGAGGACTCCGGGGAGGGCTCGTCCTGCTACATCGAGCACCCGTTTAAGGTGGAGAAGGGGCCCAGCGTTGCCATCCGTCATTCATATATACTCGTACTCACCCCCTGTGTGTCACACACGATGATGTTGCGAGGGAGGTCACTCTGCTGTGGTCGTGCCCTGGGGGCTCTGTGGCAGCGGTCCACATGTAGATCCTGCTCAGTTTTATCTGGCATAAGGTGCTGCAGCCAGCAGTTGACAAAGTCCTCTGGGTCCGTAATTGTTTCTGGTACCCCTCTAATCCGCACATTGTTTCTTCTCCCCTGTTGTCTGCGTCCTCCTGGTGATCTGACAGCTCAGCCGCCACCTCTTTAACTCGGGCGAGCTGCTTCTCCATTTTGTGCAGAGATTTAGTGGTCGCATCCAGTTTTTGCTCCAGCGTGTCTGTCCTCACCCCGGTCCCACTGATGTCTGCCCGCAGCGCCGCGAGCTCGGACTGGAAGCACCGCTTTATATCATTGCAGAACTCCCTCATGTCTTTTCTCTTCATGACCTGGTTGTCCCGCTCCCTCTCCTCTCGCTCCCCCTCCTCCGATGCCGAGCCGCCATGTTGTGCCGGCAGCGCGGGACTCCTCGAGCGCGCTAGTTCGTCTCTGGGGTAGTAGTCGGTAAGAACCGAGGCGGCCCGTCTCGCTGTTGGTCTCAATGACATTGCCATGCCTTTATGCACCTTTCCTCCTTGTTATTTTCCCGTCGTCGGGCGCGCTGTGGTTTGTTTTTTTGCCGGTCGTGAGCGGAGCCTCGCTTTCACCCTTGCATCCGCTCAGCCGTCGCGCATGCGCCTTTGTATTTTGATTTTTAATTAAAACTTCACCAACACAAATACAATTTCTATGACAAAAGTCAAAGAAGTTTCACTTACTATGCGCGTGCACAGCACACACAGCTTTTTTTTGTAACACCTGTGGGTTTTTTGTTAAATTTATTTTTTAATACTTTTCCATATGCAAAAATCTGTGTTTTTCAGTGTTTAAATAATGTATAACAATGGAAAATAGCAGAACGACAGTATAATTCTGTGTTGCTCTTTTTTCATGTTTTAACACACACATGCACACCAAATAGCATAGAAACCATCTGACATGGGGACGGGGGGGGGGACCAGTGTGCTTGGGCAAGGGGTTCAAGTCCTTAGGGGGGGTGGTATGGTGTTCTAGGTCAGAGGTTCCAGGTACTGGGGTGCAGGGGGTTACAGTACCTGATTGCCTCGCTCCTGCTCCTGTTAGCTGCCTGGTGCATTACATATTCATGTGACACAGGAAGCGCACGAGAACACTCCCCCAATGAAACGCAGTGGCGGGTAAATTAAATTTCCTCATTTTCTGGTCTTTATCAGTTTTAACCGTAAAACGCCAATGATATGTCTGTGGTGTTTTATCGGGGCTTTTTTTTTTCAGTTAAAACTGAGAATCGGAATCCCTATTGATAATCCCAGAGTACAGTACCACTATTGTGTTATTATTGATAATCCCAGAGTACCACTCCTTTATGAGTTACGCACTTACAGTTCCACTTCATATGTTAAGAAAAATGTATTTATTTTAGGAAGCGTCCCCCACCCATTTTGCTTTTTAAGCATGTATATGTTATAAATCTTTCTAATATATGGTCCACAGCATCTGTTTGAGATCCAGTGAACACATTGCTGTTAGGGATACCTTCTTATGAAAAGTGAGAAGGCTGCCCCAAATCCAGATAGCTACATCACAACGTGGTACTGCAGCAACGCAGCACAGAGCATACTGTTACTAAAGTCTGCATGCCCCAAATTATCCGCATATCCTGGAGAGAGAGAACTACCAATCCTGATTTGTGATTATTTTACTGATGGGAGCTCTAAAGCATTGTATTAGTGAAATATTCTTATCGGCCATATATCTGTGCTTCATAATTACCTCACAAAAATGCTTCAATAACTAGACTAAACCGTGTTTTATTTTGTATTTCTTTTTATGCTGCAGCCTCGCGGGACGTATTGTTTTGCCATGGCCCTTGCTGCTTCTGCTGCTTACCAAGTGCTCAGAGGGACTACTGGAATTTTCACTAGTCAGTCTGCATCATTATTGTCGAGAGCCCCTGCTTTGTGCTCTTGTGCCCTGAATAGGTGGGTCTACAACCACTATTAAATATCGTTGGCAAAGTGATGTGGTGGCAGTTCTGTTTGTTTAGGAAAGAGATGCTCATCGAACTCTCAAACAGTAGACCTTTGTTGCTGATGTTATGGGACAGAGGCCTTTCGTAAGTAACACTGCAGCCGGGGATTCATGTTATTTCTGGCTTGGCTGTTAAAAGCAACTCATCTATGTTGTGTTACACTGAGCAGTCTCTTAGACGTTTTCACTGTACAATGTCGTCGTCATTATTATTATTATTATTATTATCTTCAAATAAGGAATCCAACCTATTTTTGCATATTGGAGACCACATGTTACCATAGAGCACTGAAATCTGGTTTTATTTGACATACTGTAGACGGAAAATGACTTCAAAAAGAAAATCTGATCACTTGGAGAGAACTGCAAATACTTTTAGACAAGAGGTAAGTGGCTCCTATTTCTACTTGACTGCTTTGAGCCCTATTGTGGACGGATAGATCAGTTGTATGGTTCCCCTTTTCTTATTTCGTTGTATTTAAGTACGATTGTGTGTGTGTGTAGTTTTTGTGTCGTCTCCTTCTTGGTGTTGTCAAAATATTAGTTTCAGTAACTGAACATGGTTATGTTAGGAGAACGCAATGAGTCAGTCCTGGGAGGGGAAAGTTAGGCAGCATCCATTCACATGGTCGTAACTCTGCTCACTATTTACTTCCTCATTACCTCGTGACATTTTGTGACATTATATGACTTTCCCTGTGACTTCCCCTATTCAGTTTTATTAATTCCTACATTCATTTATGTCAGGCCAATTTTTATTTATGTCTCCCAAAAGCTTCTTTCATTTTCCATTTCACATTCATGGGATGAGACTAAAGCCCTATAAGTCCCCTTATTGGGGTATTATTATTTAGCAAAGTCTCTGTGTGGCTAGAGTGGTGTGAGTAGCACCAGAATTGTGAAAAATGCTTTCGCTTCCAGTAGGATTTAGCAAATCTGATTCAAGTGTTAATTTCACCAGTTTAGCACAACACAGACAGTGTTATAGCCCCCAATATCGCAATTGACTTTACCCCAATCAAATAGTTTGGTACATTAGACCAAACAATATGAAATGGGTGATGAAAATAAAATGCATACAGGTAGTCCTCGTTATCCGACGTTTCACTTTACAACGAATGGCATATCCAGCGCTTTACAATGCGCCCCTATGGGCCGTTTTTCGACGCCGGAATGCGTTATCCAACGCTCACCGCCACTGATTAACATGGGACTCACTTTACAACGGTTTCACTATCCAACGCTACTTCCAGAACGGATTCCGTTGGATAACCGAGGACTGCCTGTACATTAAATATATACATAGACAGATATAGACACACGAAGAGATGCAGTTAGAGACATACATGGATACACACACAGGCCTGAGGAAAGGGCAAGGAGACCCTGAAACGCTAGCGTTGCTTTGGATATCCGTGTGGTTATGTATTGCTCATATTTGTCTTGCTATAATACTCTTTGAATTATATACAGTATACTACTTTTTATGATGCATTATTAAAAGACTTTTTGTAAATTGTAACTTTTGTAGTTGCTCATTGAGTTAGCAAGTTTATACGGTATTTATGTAGTCACAAGTGACTTTGAGTGCGTACAGAAATATACACACTCTCTCCCCTTCCTCACATGTACAGACATAGGCGCCCAAAGAAATGCATAACCACAGACCTATACAGAAATACATACACACACTTTTCTACCTCTTCCTCGCTTTCCTTTTCCCCCTATTCCTCTTCTCTTCCCCTATACCCCTCCCACACCTACTTATTTTTATTTTATTTATAAAAATGTTTTACCAGGAAGTAATACATTGAGAGTTACCGCTCGTTTTCAAGTATGTCCTGGGCATAGTTAATATGACAAATAATACATGGTTACAAATACAGTTACATAAATGAACAGGGTATACATTATATACAATACATTGCATGCACAGTTAGAGAAGATGTATATTATTGGCGTATGTAACAGTTACAGACCAGATTAAAATGTGAGACAGCCTTAGTTTTGAAAGAACTTAAACTGCTGGTGGATGTGAGATCTCTGGTAGGTTGTCCCAGTTTTGGGGTGCATGGTAAGAGAAGGAGGAGCGGCCGGATACTTTGTTGAGCCTTGGGACCATGTACTACCCTTCCTATCACCCCTCTCCCCCGTTCCTCTGTGCCCCCTCCCTCTTTGTGTTTGCTACATGCAGAGCTCAGTCAGGCAGACATCTAACCAACAGACGTGACCTGTCCGTGACTCCCATGGCAGCCTCATGGTACTGAATACAAAAGAGAGAGCTACTGTGCAGCATCGTGTCTGGGAGATGCATTCGCCAGCAAGAGAGATGGCAGACTGCTATGTCGCCTCCTGCATTTGGATGCAATTTGTTATGTACTTTAATAAGCTCACAACTGGACACTTTCTCATATGCTCTTTAAGAATTGTTCTGGCGCATATTGCGGCTGCGTCTTAATCCCATCCCTGCACTCGTGTTCAGGAATAAGGTGCAGGAAGGGTTTTATTTTAAAATGTAATTCGTTTAAAAACACTTCATCTGTCATAATTTAAATAATTGGGAAGATTTTCAGTTGTATTTTGCACATTTCTCAAAAATGGTTTCAAATTAATTAACAGTTGTACCGTATGTATATATTGTGTATTTTAGCGCCACCAGTGTGCACAGCAATTTACAAAAGAGACCATACATTTCAGGAAATGATAATAGAATAACTGCAACGAACATAACATCCGACAATAGGAAAGGAAATCCCTGCCCCAGAGAACTTACAATCTAAGTGGTATGTTAAGAGAGTTACAGACTCAGCAGGTGAGGGAATAAGTGCAGTATATGGCAGTGCTTGGCCACAATGGTTGGTAGGAGCGACTGTTGGTGTGGGACAGTAACCATGAGTCCAGGCTAATGAAATGCTTTATACAAAGGTCTGTTTTTTTTTGTTTCACGTAAAGGTTGGAAGAGAAGGTGCTTGGCATATATATTAAGTCTGAAAGAGTTCCACAGGTAAGGGGAGAGCGGGGGGAAAGGTTTACGGCAGGGGCATAGCGAGAAATCAAAGCGCATATATAGGGAGTGGGTAAAGCATTGAAGGCAAGGTTGTAAGGAGAACTTTGTAGGTGATCCAGAACTTGATGGCGAGCCAGGAAAATGCTTTAATGTGGAGATACTGAGGAAAAGAAGGGATCCAGCGCTCCACGGATTTCTGAATAAGAAAATTTATTAGTGCCACTAATAAATTTTCTTATTCAGAAATCCGTGGAGCGCTGGATCCCTTCTTTTCCTCAGTGTGCTTTGGATTTTATGGCAGGTACTTCCTTGAACCAGCAGCACCGGTAAATTGTATGCATTTTTTCTATTTGTGGAGCGCAGCCTTATCCCCTCTTACAGTGTTAATGTGGAGATAAGCAGGCGCTGGGAGAAAGGGAAATGATTCTAGCAGCATAATTGTGGATAGACTGCAAAAGAGAATGTTGCGAGGCAGAGAGACGGGTTACTAGTAAACGATAATAATCCAGCCTGGAAATAGATAAGGTCATGTAATCGAGTATTAGCAGTAGATTGGTGGAGCAAAGGGCTCCATGTTGCAGAGAAATGAACTTCAGGTTTTAGCCAGAGCATGAATGTAAATTGAGCAGGAGAGAGAGGAGTCAAGTGTCAAGCTTGGGTACTCGCAGTGACTTTTCCCAAAATCAGAGACCCCCATAAAATCCTCGATTCTCTGTGATACCACATACAGTTCTTAGCTAGCGCTACAGTGGTTATGTTGCCTTATGCACGTTTTTGTTTCTTGAATAAATGCAGCAGTTCCTAACATTGCGGCAATGCAATGATCTAAGCTGCCAATCAATTTACGAAGATCCTGCTTCCCAGGGCACCCAATATGGCTGCGTATTTCAACAGAGGAAGTGGTGCGGCTTCCTAAATTGGTGCAATAGCAACCCAAGGGCGCTTAATACATGAAAAATCGTTAAAAAGGGCATAACAAGTGGGGAAAAGAAAACATTTTTAATAAGTATCATCTAACAGCGGTGCGCAAACTGGGGGGTGTGCCCAACAGGTGGGACGGGAGATTTGTCTGGGGGGGCGCGGGCGGTTGCAGAGGTCCCCCGCTCCTCCCCACGGCATTTAAATGAAATGCCGGGGATCGCGTGAGGCTTCTGCAACAGTAACACTTACCGGGATTCAGACCCCGGCGTCATTTGGGCCACGTGACGTGACGCGACCCCGGATCGTCATTTGACACAGCTGGCAGGTAGGAGAGGGGACGCAAGCCTGGGGGACGCCAAGCAGGGGGGGCGCAGCTTCGAAAGTTTGCGCTCCCCTGATCTAATACTACACATCTGCTTTATGTTCAAAAACCATATTGGATTATGAATGAAATGATGTTTTATAATGGCAGCTCTAACACTGACAGCACTGTCATCTTCACTCTCTAACTTAAGAAATGTGGTCACCACAGTGCGTTCTGCGCCCCCTCTCTATACAGCCGAGTGCTTCAGTGTTCAATCCCCAATTATTCTTTTTCTCTGACAGTTACTTCTGTAATAGTCCTGGTGCTAAGTACAGAGAGCTGGGTTTGCTATTTCTTTCAGCAGACCTGGGGAAGTGACAGATATATCTGTAGACACTTTTCTCCAGTTACAAGATACGTACAAGTACGTACCACAAGGGGAAGTGAGAGCAGTACTGCCGTATGATTTCTGATTTAATGTTAAGCCCCAGGCAGGGCACTGTTATGTGTGACGGGAGAACAACAGCATTGGATTTTTTTTGTAATTATTTTTTCTTTGTGCCGCCTGGGATATACTGTGAATTGTCGGCCTTAATCTGTAAAAATACTAAACCTAGTTTAAATTATGAAATAAATGACAAATGTGGCAGATAATGTGTTACGTGGTTTAATAGTTTCACTCCTAACCTTCATTAACATATTGCTAAAATACTTTCTGTATTCTATGACCGCTGTGCTTGAAAACACGTGGAAATAAGAAGTGGCTTTCTTCAGGAAGTGTTGTACTGTACATCAGCAATTAAATGTAAACAATGAGAACTTTGAAACTTTTATAGTACAATTGCGTATTGACTATTGAGTTTCAAGCTGCTTAACCAAGAAACTCAAAAGTCTCTTGAAGTGGCTATTTTGTTATGGAATAATATTTCTAGAACATTGATCATTAAAACTCTGATATCGTCTTATAAAGCTAAGAAATGGAACAGTTGTCCGGACACAGAGGATACATTTATTTTGTATTTATTTATTTTTTCATATTTTTTTTTGTTGGGCAAATAAGTCATAGCCTCATGAGACCCGCTTCTTTGATCTGCTTTGGCAGCCCAAATCTTCTCTAAAATGTCATGCTCGGCCTACTCATACTTTTTGGATCAAGAGAGAGATACAACTGTGAGAAGGACAAGGGGACTGATGAGCAAACCAGGAGGAAAAAAAACTCAAGCGACTGATTAAAATGGCAGGTTCAGGAAAATTATATTTTGAATAATCATTTCAATGCAATGATTAAATTAATAATTTTGTTAAGAAGCCTGCAATGTAGCACGCCAGCGGGGAAGGTGGAGAACAGTGCTGTTGTTCATTTCTAATTTATGGTAGCCCCGTAAAGGGCAGCATAATCTAGCAAGGTAATGGCTTCATCAGTCCCGTTACAAGAGCTAAATGATAAAATGTCATATTTAAAGTAAAAGAGCTATGAAACATCAACCCACATTGAAAATCTACATACAAAATCTTTAACAGGCCTGAGTAGTGGTTCTTCAGTCAAAGCAGCCAAGATGTCTACTTGAGTTTCCATTTTTTATATACCTGCTTTGGAGAAAATGATTATACAGTAGACCTGATATTTGTACTTTTTTTTCCCCGCTTGCAAATAAAATGATAGTTTTGTAGGAATTGCAAGAAAAAAAATGGCATAACATAGAAATATACAAACTCTTGTCTGTTTATAGCAAGGGTTTAAAGCAAAAAATCTCTCCTGCTTGTCTTTTTACATATATATGTAACTCTCTACCTGACTCCTAAGGAGTTTACATCAAGTGTTTCCTTAATTGGCTTACTCTGTATTGGTTACCTTGTCAAGGTGGTGGATTCATGCAGGCAGGGTGCCGGTAATGCAGTGATGGGCGCCAGAATCTTTATTCATACAAACAGCAGCTGTCTGTATTCTATTTAGCTAGCCTCTGTCTCGGCCCGCTAGGGACTTGCTGGGTCTCTACTAATCGGTGTTACCCAAGTGATCCCTCTGCTGTGTAGCGTCGGTAGTGCTCCATCTCCTTTGGGCCCCTGTCTGGCCTTGTACTACTCTCTCTCTCTCTCGTCTACTGTCTGTATCCCCATTTGGGGTTCTGAATGCCATCTCATAGCCTTCTAGGGGAGTCAGCCATGGACACTCCGATTGGGCTAATCCAGCTATGCCTCGGTGCTGCGGCTCAGGGAACCTCCTCGAGGCATAGGCTTCCTCTATGTGAAACATGAGTAGTGTGGAGCCATTCCTGGGGATGCTGTCTCGAGATATATCTCGAGATACCTCTCTATAGAGATAGATATATCTATAGAGAGCTGTCTATCATTGGTTTTAGTGGCACTCGACTGAGACAAGGGTACTGTCACGGGAGCTTGTGTAGGGTTATAATATACACAAATATCACTGGGTTGAATTGGGCACGACTAAGATATGATAAATAAAGTTTATTCCTTGAAAAAGGTGGACACACAAGATATACAAATAACACACAGAATATGAACACTTAGGGTTTGGGGCAATGAAGCAATCAGGATCTGGATTGGCAATTCATTCAGCAATACAGGATACAAACGATTACAAAAACGAAGACACTGGGCATAGGGCTTACACTCGTTTATATGGGATTCAAGCCCTATACCCTAACATTGGGTGCCAGGTATTGGTTAACAATTACCTGCACCCAATTACTTTTTGCCATCTAACGTGGGAAGCATTGTTGGACCATGCCCCCAGTTAGTTGGCACATGCGCACAATTTTCACTTGGGGTCTCATTTCCCTAGCCCCACACTAAAGAAAGGGCGCCTTAAAGTCTACCAGAAGTGTATCTGGTCAGCAAAGACTTTGTAAGTGTGAATTACAACACTTACAGACTAATCAAGCCCTGCTTTTCTCCGCACTAGTGTACACAATCAGGGTGGTGAAGCCTTTGATCAGGGGGCCTGTTGTAGACAAATGGTCGCCCCCCTGAGCATTAACATATAGCAGAGCCAGTATCTTTCTCGGGCATTTATACCAGACCCAAAAGATAGTAAATTTCTTAATATCTAAACATATTAAAATAATCCGTTCGGCTGGGCCGAGCGGGCTGGAAATTGCCAGACCCTCATGCCGGAGGGGACTCTCCATGGTGGCCAAGTTTCAGCTCGCTGCGACCAGCCGGAACGGAGTTACACAAATACAGTTTAAAGGCACATTTACAAAAATGGCTTTTCTCTGCCATGGAAGTCAATGGCAGAAACCCAAACTTAACCACTACCCTGACTCCGTCCTGTTGCTCCGAGAGGGTCGGTATTTGCCATGCTGTCATGCCGGAATTATGACTCCATGGTGGCCAAATCTCAGCCCTCTAGGCCAGGGGGGCGCAAACTTTTTTCCCTGCGCCCCCCTGACGGCTGTCCCCTCACTCCCGCGCCCCCCCCAACCCCAACTTACCCGCGCTCCGGCGTAATGACGTCACGTTGCCATAGCAACATGACGTCACATGACCTCGCAGCGTCATTTTGCCGCCGCGTTGCCATGGCGCCGCAGGGAGGAAGCCGCCGGAGCCACGGTAAATTAGGTTTACAGAGGCCCTGCAGCTCCCCCGGCACTTAATTTAAGTGCCTTCGGGAAGCGTGCGGGGCCTCTGTAAACCCCGCGCCCCCCGTCGGCAGTGTCGCGCCCCCCCTGGGGGTCGCGCCCCACAGTTTGCGCAACGCTGCTCTAGGCTGAACAGAACCAGAGTTATGGGTTTCAGGTTTCTGCACATTTTGACTTAGCCGTTTTTTACCTTGCGGCTTTTACCTCCGCCATTAGAGTCAATGGCGCGACCCTCGTAGCGAGCGTGACCCTTTACCGGGGTCAATGATTGTCGGACCCGGTTGGGGTCGAGTGAGGGGGTTCCTAGGGTCTAGGGGCAAAAATAATTTTATTCCGGGATGCCCTAGAACCTATGTTTTCCACGCCAATTGAACGTGAACTTGACCGGGGCCTGATCAAAGCTCTTTTAAGACATAGTTTCCGCTTTTGCGGTTCTTCGGTCTGGCTGGCTGCCAGCCCGTTCCTGGAGGTCGGAGTCAAGGAAAACCCCATTGAAAGGCATTACTCCACTTTCAATGGGGAACCGCCGCTCCTCCTCTCGGGCGCCACCTGCAGGTCTTCTGCGATATTGGGCCCAAATCGCCAGAATCTCCATAGGATTACATGGGGCTCCAATGGCGACCTATGGAGAGACTGCAAAATGGAGCCTGCAAAGGCGGGGAAAGGAACCAAGGGCTATAAACACAAAATTAACATCAACCCTTTCCATCCCGACTGAATCCCAGTGTAGGTGTTCGTGCAAACACTGAGATGGGGAAAATACATATTCACTGGGGGATACACATTTGGTGCTGAAGCAGGGGCATAAACACGGTACTGGACATCATTCCAGTTAACCCCTCGCCTCCCAGGTGAGGGCAGGGGGTGGCCAAATGGGGTGTAACCCCTTTAATACCGGGCCAAGCCCCCTCCCCCGCTACAGGTACTACCTGGGTGCATTAACTGCAAAAGAATAAGGCTAAAGAAAGCTAGTAACAGGCACTCCAGGAGTTGTCAAAGTGAAACATATTTATTACAATATGTCAACGTTTCGTCTCTCCAACAAAGAGGGGGGGTCCTTGGAGAGCCGAAACGTTGAAATGTTGTAATAAATATTTTCACCTTTTCAACAAGTCCCACATAGCCTGCTACCATCTTCCTGTGTGTGTGTGTGTGTATATATATAACAGTGCTCGACAAATCCGGTCGCCAGGGGCGGCCGGATTTGCCCCCGTGGCGACCCCGCCTAATGGACGCTTAGCGCACGCGGTTCTGTGATTAAAATTTTTTTTTTTTTATTTATTATTATTATTATTTTTTTACAAATCCAGCAACCGAGGCGGGAGGTGGTAGTGGAGGTGATCCTCTATCCCCGCGCTCCCGCTGCCCGCCGGGTGGGAGCGGGGATGCTCGTCCCTGGTGCTCGTCCCCGCGAGGCGGGAGGTGCTAATAGAGGTGCTATTCCGTCCCCGCGCTCCCGCTGCCCGCCGGGTGGGAGGTGGTAGCTGGGATGCTCCTCCCCGTCGCTCGTCCTTGCGAGGCGGGAGGTGCTGCTCTCCGTCCCCGCGCTCCCGCTGCCTGCCGGGCGGGAAGTGGGTTCGTGGATGCTCCTCCCCGTTCCGGTGCTCGTCCCCGCTTGGTGGGGGTGCTCGTCTCCGGCGCTCCTCTCCGTTCCCGGCGCTCCCGCTGGCCGCCGGACGGGAGTTGGTAGAGGGGGTTTTCCGTACCCCCCTCTGTCCCCAGCGCTCCTGCTGCCCACGCAAGGCGGGGGATTGGCGCTCGGGCAGTGATGCTGCTTGTCGCGGCCTTTCCTCTCTTCCTGCCCCCCCCGTGTGTGTGTATGGGAGAGTGTGTGTTTGTGTGTATGGGAGAGTGTGTGTGTATGGGAGAGAGAGTGTGTGTGTGTGTGTGTGTATGGGAGTGTGTGTGTGTATGAGAGAGAGAGAGAGTGTGTGTGTGTGTATGAGAGAGAGAGTGGGTGTGTGGGTGTGCAGGACACCAGAGGTACCCCTCAATCAGTCACCCCCCCCATTTAGTCAGTCACCCAGTCCGTCACCCCCTCCCCACCCAATCCCCCAGTCGTTCAGCCCCTCCCCACCCAATAACCCTAGTCGGTCACCCCCCCCCCCAGTCAGTCAGTCGCCTCCTCTGTCTCTCTCTCCGAACTCTGTCTATCTCTACCCCCTTCCATCTCTCTCTCTCCCCCCTTCCGTCTCTCTCTCTCCCCCCCTTCCGTCTCTCTCTCACCCCTCTTCCGTCTCTCTCTCCCCTCTTCCGTCTCTCTCTCCCCTCTTCCGTCTCTCTCTCCCCTCTTCCGTCTCTCTCTCCCCTCTTCCGTCTCTCTCTCCCCTCTTCCGTCTCTCTCTCCCCTCTTCCGTCTCTCTCTCCCCTCTTCCGTCTCTCTCTCTCCCCCCTCTCTGTCTCTCTCCCCGCTCTCTGTCTCTCTCCCCCCTCTCTGTCTCTCGCCCCCTCTCTGTCTGTCTCTCTCTCTCTCTCCCCTCTCTCTGTCTCTCTCTCACCTCTCTCTGTCTCTCTCTCACCTCTCTCTGTCTGTGTCTCTATCCTCTCTCTCCTCTCTGTCTGTGTGCCTCTCTCTCTCTCTCTCTCCTCTTTGTCTGTGTGCCTCTCTCTCTCTCCTCTTTGTCTGTGTGCCTCTCTCTCTCCTCTCTCCTCTCTGTGTCTCTCTCTCTCTCTCTCTCCTCTCTGTCTGTGTCTCTCTCCTCTCTGTCTGTCTCCCACACTCTGGATCTGGATATCTAAGTTTAATATCTTAATTGAAATATACCTACACTCAAGCTTCACGCAGGAGACAATCGGAATCCCCCCTAACCCAGAAGACAGGTAGGGAACACATCCCCTCCAACATATAACATTGTGGGAATGAGGGTACCTGGACATTGAGGGACAGCGGATCAGGTAAGATCCCAGGCGGGATTGCTGCTTTAGATATTGTGAAGCGGGGGCATCCAGACACTGGTTAATGGGTGCAGGAAACTAGTCACACACACACGCGCACCTAACGAGGGCTAATAGTAATTTTGGGGGGCGGGGCTAGGGGCGGGGCTAGGTGGCGAGTAGATTTTTTGGTTTGGCGAGTGGATTTTTGGGTGATTTGTCAAGCACTGTATATAGATATCTATATAGATATCTATAGATATCTATAGATATATATATATATATATATATATACAGTGTTCGACAAACCTATACATTTGCTCGCCCCGGGCGAGTGGATTTAACCCCCGGGCGAGTAAATATTGGCCCAAGCAGCACACGTTTGGTACTAGGTGGCGAGTAGATTTTTTGGTTGGGCGAGTAGATTTTTGGGTGATTTGTCGAACACTGTATGTATATACAGCTAAACCCCGTTATAACGCGGTCCTTGGGGTCCACAACCCAAAGACCGCGTTACAACCGGGGTCGCGTTAAAATTTCACCGGCATCAGCTCTGGAGCTTCCTCATTACAGATTTAAATCTCCTCCATTTTGCCGCCTTACCAGTGCACCAGTGCACCAGTGCGCTCCTCTTCCTGCTGTCCACGTGCTCATATCTCTCTGCTCTCTTGCAGTCGTATGCCATTGTTTTTTTCAAACATTCAATTCAGTGCTTTATTGACTACCAGACACAGACACAAATAAACATTAATACATTTTGTACAAAACACATGCAGGGATTGAACTCGGGACCTTCTGATACCAATGCCTTGCCTGTTACCTCTACACCATAGGCTTGGTGTGACAAGACAGAACCTATAAATATATTTATCCTCTACAACACAATGCCACAGGTTACATGTCAATGTGAACTTCTTACCAACATATGCAAGGGTCCTGGGTTCAATTCCTGTATGAAATGGTATAATTAACTTTTTTAATAAATTATTATTTTAATTATGTTGTATAATTTATAAATATATAATTCTTTATTATTCTTTATTAAATAATAATTATTCATTAATCAATAATGATGTATTAATAATAATTCATTATTAATCATTCTTTATGATTAATTATGTATTATTAATAAGTATGATGATTAATTATTATTAGCAGTTAATTAACTAATTAATAATTAATTAATAATTATGTATTAAGTATTATTAATAATTATTTTTTAATAATTATTACTTAATAATACTATTATTAATTATATTATGATTAATAAGTATGATTATTAATTATCATTAACAATTAATAATTTTGACTAATTAATAAGTATTACTAATACCTAATAATTATTAATACCCAATTAGTAATAATAATTATTCATACTTAATTATTAATAAAATTTATTAATACTTAATAACTATTAATAATTAGTAAGTATTAATAATTGTTGTTAATAATTAAGTATTAATAATTATTATTACTAATTGGGTGCTAATAATTATTAAGTAATTATTAATACTAATTATTAATAATTAGTAAGTATTAATACGTTTCATTAATAAGTAAGTATTAATAATTATTATTAAGTATTTAGTAATAATTATTAATTAGTTAATTAACTGTTAATAATAATTAATAATCATACTTATTAATAATACATAATTAATCATAAAGAATGATTAATAATGAATTATTATTAATACATCATTATTGATTAATGAATAATTATTATTTAATAAAGAATAATAAAGAATTATATATTTATAAATTATACAACATAATTAAAATAATAATTTATTAAAAAAAGTTAATTATACCATTTCATACAGGAATTGAACCCAGGACCCTTGCATATGTTGGTAAGAAGTTCTTCCACTAGACCACAGAACTGTGTGATGTCATAGACAGCTAGAAATAGACTTAAGATTTCACATTGACATGTAACCTGTGGCATTGTGTTGTAGAGGATAAATATATTTATAGGTTCTGTCTTGTCATACCAAGCCTATGGTGTAGAGGTAAGAGGCAAGGCATTGGTATCAGAAGGTCCCGAGTTCAATCCCTGCATGTGTTTTGTACAAAATGTATTAATGTTTATTTGTGTCTGTGTCTGGTAGTCAATAAAGCATTGAATTGAATGTTTGAAAAAAAAAAAAAAACCCCGATGGCACACGGGCAGAGAGATGAGCACGTGGACAGCAGGAAGAGGAGAGAGATGAGCTGTAAGAGGAGAGTGTAAGGCGGCAAAATGGAAAATTTGAGATGCAGGTAAGCCGGCAAAATGGAGGCTTTCAATTCGGGAGCCATGCTCAGACCGCGTTATAACCGATTCGCGGTATAGCGAGGCGCGTTATAACGGGGTTTAGCTGTATATATATATATATATATATATATATATATATATATATATATATATATATATATATATATATATATATATATATATATCCATCCATGTAATAATGGACTTGAGACAAAAGGTGGCACTGTGCTCATTTACATGTCATTTCACAGAATCCCTTGCTGCAGTGGAAGCACTTTATGCTAGGTGATAATGGCAAAAAGCAGGGTTGCAGACCTGTCTAAGTCATGTGAATGTGCTCACAAGTAATGTTTTTATATGCTGTAGATATAGCTATGTAAAAGTTATTGCATCTGCCCATAATGCAGAATATACAGTATACCACAGATTTTCCATAGGATTTTGAAGCATACTGTACAGATGCAGCGGCCGTTATTCGAACATTTACCTGGGTAAATATTGCGTTATGCCGGGTGGGGGTTGCGATATATTCAGTTGCAGACTATAATGGCCCATCGGATTAACACAGCGGGAGTCCCTGCTGTGTGAGTCCTACCAGGGTCTGCTTTTCTGTAATAGACGCACAGTAAGAGAGAGGCTGAATCAGTCACTCTAACTGCGCGCATCTCACAGGTGATCGCGGGGGGTTTATTTAATTTTAAACATTACAGTAATGGAGCAGAGGGTCTCCAGAGCTGAACCGCATTGATTTCAGGTCTGGGGACCCCCTACTTCCCGATATACAGGCCCCATTATGGGGTGCCGGTATCACCTATGCATGGAAATGTCCCCATCACGTGATTCCCCTCTCTCCGCACCCCCGCTTACCTCGGCTCCGGCACAATGACGTCACAGCATAATTTGCCGACGCGTCTAAGAAGCCGTCGGAGCCAAGGTAAGTCAGGTTTACAGAGGCCTTTGCCGCTCCCCCAGCACTTAATTTAAGTGCCTTCGGGAAGTGCGCGGGGCCTCTAATCCCCGCGCCCCCGCAATTTGCGCACCGCTGCACTAGGCAACACATAAATTAAACCATTGGCCAAAAAATTACAGTACATCACTTGAGATTGGCACATGGGCACAACCCCAAAAGTCTTAAATGTATGGGAAGTTAGTGTCCCAAACCTCATTGGCGAGGAGGCAACAGGATGTCCCACATTTCAAGACGACAATCTTATTGGATATACCGGCTGAAAACACTAGCCCCTCGGGGTCCTAATCTGGATTTCGACCTAGGCTCCTTCCTACATGATTAGGCTATTATGGCCATCTATAATTCATTTTTGTATTTCAAAGAGTTCTTGATAAAGCTAGCCTTTTTTTATAATAATTATTCTCTTTAATTAATTTTTTTGTTTTTGTCATAACCTGTCCTGGATTAGATTAATATCTGCACAAATTGATTTGTTGCATTAATAACTATATATATATATATATTTATATTTATATTTATATATATATATATATATATATATATATATATATATATATATATATATATACACACACACAATTCCTACACCTCAATTTCTATTTACGCTTGTGACTACATCTAAACCCCTTCCCTAACCTGGAGACCACATTGTAACCCCCTGTGTGTGTCTCTGTGACTGCCTTGAGCTGCCCCACCCTCAATCAACAATCTCCCTAAATTCCCTCCTCGTGCAACAAACCTCCCTGCTTAACAGATCCCTTATGCTCTGGCCGATTCCTAAATTTAATATATTTGTGTCCACCTCTCTATATGAACAATCAATATATGTATAGTGTACTTCCACCTGATTATTAACATGGAAGATGTTGTCCTCGAAAAGGAAAACCCGTGAGAACCCGTGGTTTAGAGGTGCTGGCATAAATGTAAATCTTGTGTGTTTATTTTTGTGGTGAGGGTTGATCTTTGTCACATGTTTCTTGTTTCAGATTATTTCTCCAGCTAAAGTGTGCGGAGTCACCAACGAATCTGCGACTGTGAAGAGAGTTCGACTTGCTGTTGCAAACAGTGAATTTACATTTAAAGCTGGACAGTGGTAAGAAGATTTGATCTCCTCTCTCTCGCTATATTTGCCGATGTTTTAATTTCCCGGACAAGCCATGACCATATTATTAGATAAGTAATATACTGTTGAAGTTTATTGACATTGATGTCAAAGTTCTAACTACAATTTTGGGGAGAAGTAGCTCGTTCTAAAAATGTGTTACGTGGAGAATGAGGATCAAATAGCATCCTCAAATACGTGGGGGGTTTTTTTTCTTTTTATTGGTTTTTCACATTTTCAAAACAAGAAAACAGTAAGGAACAATTGTACGGAGCTGAAAGTAATAAAATGTTTCCACACATAAAAAACAAACAAATAAATGGCAAAAAAATAAAAGTAAAAAAAAAATATATATATATATATATAATGGTAATGAAAAGGTTTACAGATAAATAAATGGAGATCATCAGAACAGGTTTTCAGACACCAGAAACAAATTGAGTTATATATTACTCTGTCTAGAGGAAGTTATAATCCTGAAATAAAACATCCAATAATCAATATGCATGGTAAAAAAAGAAAAGCTGTGTTACTGGGTCATCACAACCATCAACTTAGATATTTAGACATCCATTCTGGGTGCTGAGCATATATATTCTTACCCACAATTGTCAGAAATAGCACATCAGCCTCTATTGGGAACGTAATAGGTCATTTTGAGTGTAATATATTACCTTACTCTGACTGCTCTCCCAGACTGCGGTGTCTGTGCTTTGTGCTTCCATGACTCGGTGATATCTCAGCATATCCAGCCAATGTTTCCTTGATTCATTTAAGCAGTATAAATATAAATTATGCTTAGCACATCCATACAGTCAACTCAGCCAGTCACCGCCAAGAATAGCTATTTACAACGTACCATAACCGCTTCCCGGATCTATTTTGAAAGCTCAAGCATATACTGTACAGTTGACATTTCTGTCATTTGTTTTGGGAGGATTTTAGTTCAGCATATGCTTGCGCTTCCTAAGGCCAAGCGAGAAATACGTCACCGTGAAGCTGAGCAATATTCCAACTCCTTTTTTTTTATTGTCCAAACCATGTTATTTTTATCTGCCTCAGGCACCAGCACTTTAGGGCCTTGCTTTATGAGGTGCGAAATAGGTCCGATCCAGCTCTAGCGCACGGTACCGTCGGATTGGTACTATGGTATCTTCTAGAATATAGATTGTGGACTCAAGATGAGTATTCCTAGTACCTGTAAATTTGTTTTTGTACACAGCTATGTACATTATCTGTGGGAAAAGTATATGCAAATGTTATTATACAAAGGTCTTGTATATAGAGTGAGTGATGTGCACTACACAGAAAATGGCTTATTTGTGATTAATCGATATTCTTTCGAAAGTTGTTTCCAAAGTTTTCTTCCCCGAGTTTCTTTAAGGTACCAGAATTTTATATGAATTCCTCAAAACGGGGACTCATTTTGAGCAGAGTGTATTGAATCCAGCCCTTGGTCTTAGTTTATATATTCTACTTTGAAAGATATATTGAATAAATACAAGATTGAATTACTTATTCCCTAAACTAGTGCATCCTGACAAGGTGGGATTTATATTGAATAGATGGGCCCAGATAATATCCGTAGAATATTTGATCTCGTCCATACAGCTAAACTATGACATTCACAAACAATGTTATTAACAAAGAGAAAGCATTCCATGGGGTCGACTGGACCCATCTCTCTTCACGACCTTGCGCGCTTATGGCTTCGCAGGAAACCTTTTTAATTGTGTCAGATTGCTTCACCTGTCTCCTACGGCATTCCCCAAGGGCTCATGGTATATCGGACTCGTTGCCTGTGATGAGATGTTTTGTCTCTGTGTTGCGCACACCGTTATAGAACTCTGGTACAGGTGTGCCACTTGACTACACCAATAGTGGCCAACTCCAGTCCTCAAGGGCCACCAACAGGCTCTTGTGGCCTGGAGTTGGTCACACCTGCTATACACGTTCTTATGGATCTGGAGGGAACTGCTGATGTTACTGTTGTGCAGCTGCAAGACTTTAACATACTTCAATGAGGAAGGCCACAGCGCGCACGCGATTCCCGGGCAGACAAAATAATTTGATTTTTGTCGCACCACGGCTGGGTCACGTGAGCAGTTCAGCCAATCGGGGCAAACCACTCACGTGACGTCACAGGCGCGCCTCCCCGTTGCGTCTCCCCATCCCACAAGCCACGGATCCCTTCTGCAGCAGGCGCGCGCGACTCCGTGTGCTCCGTCGCGCGCACCTGCACTATATGGCCTTGGCCTAACAAACACAATCTCTCTGCTACAAAACAGGCATTTTTGTAACGAAGATCTGTTCAATACGACAAGTAGTGAATGAGTTACTAGCTGTAATTGGCAATGCAGTTGTACTTGCAGTAAACTGTAGCAAATATTTAGCCTGTTATACCACTGAAAATAACCAGACATGAATGTAATTGCAGCTTAATTGTTTCTGTTTCCTGGAAAGTATTTGTAGCCTTTTTTTTTTTTGTCTGGCATCGAAACTTCCTTGGACGTGCGACTTAAAATTGTGGTCATGTTATCTACCTTTTCTTGCCAACAATCCATTGATGCTGAATGAGTAAAGGGAAGTTTCAACATAACAGAGGCCGACAACTTTGTGCTGTCAGGCTGCGCTTATAGTGACGGCGACGCAACGGCGCTCCAAAACAAAACAATTTACTCCGCGACAGAGTAAATTGGAAGCCGGGGAAATTAGATTTTTCAGAGACTGACGCCACATGTGACTGTCTCTGAACCAATCAATGACCCTGTCGCTGAAAGTTAAATTATAACTTTTGCGGACAGCGACGCGTGACTTTATCGGTCGGAGCACTATAAGCGCCGCCTTAGTGTACTTTCATAATTAGAAACTCACACTCTTGTTTGTACTAAAGCATTCACTTAAATGTACTATGTCCCAAAAAGTTGGGAAAAAATATAAAGCAAGATATATATTTATTATTATTATTATTATTATTTATAAAATGTATTACCAGGAAGTAATACATTGAGTTACCTCTCATTTTCAAGTATGTCCTGGGCATAGAGTTAAAATGACAAATATTACATGGTTACAATACAGTTACATAAGTGAACAGGGTTATACATGATATACAAGATATTACATGCACAGTTAGAGATAATATATTATAGGCGTATGTAACAGTTACAGACCAGATTAAAATGTGAGACAGCTTTAGTTTTGAAAATGTAGACAGGTGGCGGCTGTGAGAGTCTCCGGTAGATCACATACACACATACATACACATATACACACACACACACATACAATCTTTTGTTCTCATTTATGTTTGTTTACTTTTAGCAAACATGGAAATATTTAAAGAGCCTTTTTTCTCTCCGGAAATTCCAGAAAATCTTTTAACACAAATAGTGAAACACATTGTTTTCCTCGTGTGGAATTAAAATATAAAAAAATCCCTGTCTTTTGTCCAAAGTTTTGCTTTTGGAAAACTTCAATCCTGATTTACGAACAGTCCAGAAAAAAATCAAGTCATTTTTCTTTCTGGAAAAGCTTACTATTTAGTAAGAATTAAGCACTGTGAATCCCATTGGATCTTCCGCTTCAAAGACCAATGCCTTAACCACCAACTTTTTCCTTCTCCCTAATTAAAGCTCAGTGGGTGTTATTCATTAAATGTAATAACTCCACTCGATAGTGCCCCGATTGGCACTATACAGGTTTAAGAAATAATCCCCATTGTTTTGGATGAAATCACTTTTCACAAGATTTGTCACTAGAGGGTGCTGTAGTGTAGCTGTATTTTAAACATGGAGATAATAAGGTTTTAAAATGGCTGTATGTACAGTAATATGTACTTTGCAGTTCATCTATCATAGGGGTGACCAGCCTATGGCCCGTGGACCCCTTGGATGGCCTGCCTGATTAAGGAGCCAAAAAAGAAAAATCTACTAAATTAATTAAGGAAAGGAGCAATACAAATCGTTAAAATTAAAAAAACATGACTGCAAATTTATGAATATTAACATTAATTTTGAAAATAAACACAATTTTAATAACTTTAACAATTAAAATCATTAAATAAGTCAATTTAAATTATTAAATAAAATGTAAGTTCTACCCCACATTTGTTTTGTGAGCAGACGTTCTCGGCAATTAACTTTGTTAAAAATAGGTACAGATCTGCATTGACAGACGCTCATGTGGGCGCCGGCTGCTTCTGTTATCCACCTCGAAAATCCATCCTAATATTGAGAAACTGTTTTGTGAAATGTAAGTTCAGAAATGACATTGAGACATTTTACATTCAGATTAAGTTTTTTCTTCTCTGCTCAGTAAACAAATGTTTGTAAGATTGCAATGTTTTTATTCTTGTTTACTTTAACTTTATTTAGTTCCAGTTTAGCTATTAATTTAAACCGGATGTAGGGACTATTTTTTATTTTTTTACATGTGGGGATATCTTTTACCGGTTGTCCTACTGTACTTCACCATTCTAGGACCTAGAAATCCATTCTAACATGTTCTTCTAACAGCTGTTGTTGGGCTTCTTCAGAAATCCAAAAGTTTTGATATTTCTTCCGGCCTGTGACTGTAATTGTCCATCACTTTGGAGCCTCCATGGTACCAGATAGAAAGCATTTTGTTAAATGTTTGCTCTCATTGGGATAGTAAAAAATATATAACCATCCAAAAGGGGGAGCTCGTAGAGTATTGACAGGTCAAGTCGTTTAACCGGAGTCCCTGGATTCAGATTTGCTAGGGGGTGGGGTGGAATTAGATATTGCAGTATTTAAAACGTTTGCCATGCAGGACTACGTAATGTTCAGTACTATAATTTTGGTATTTAAATACTATAGGTGTTGTTTTTTATTTAAACAAAAACATCGTAACTAAGAATAATTTTTGTGGGCTTGATTTATTTCTTTCTCTGCCACAGCCAAATTGTTTGAAAAGCCTGGCAGTCTTACGTCATTGCGTTGTAGACCATAAATCTGTGTTTACCGCACATGTTTTTCATTTACTTTAAAAGAAATAGTCAACTTTGCCAATTTAGAACCGTTGTTAAAACACATTTACTGACTGACATTTTCTTTTATTGTATTAGGAACTCTTTGGCTTATTTAGATGGGGGCCCTCCTTTCATTGAAAATGAACATAGGTTTACCAAATGTTAGCAACTAAAGTGGTTGGCACTTAAAGATCACTTTTAAAGAGGAATTGTACACTAACTATATGCAAAGAGCTTACACTAGAAACCTAACAAGTGCCATTTCCTAATATTTGCATTCATTGTTTCAAGGAATCAACGTTTTATTTTTTTATAAAAAGTTCTCCATGGTACAGTAGGGTACAGGCATTCCTCGGTTATCCAGGAGAATCCGTTCTGGAAGTAGCGTTGGATAGTGAAATTGTTGTAAAGTGAGTCCCATGTTAATCAGTGGCGGTGAGCGTTGGATATGCCATTCGTTGTAAAGTGAAACGTTGGATAGCGAGGACTATCTGTATGTTAGTGGATATTAGGTGTGTTAAGCACTTTGGTTAGGGGGTTATGGAGCAATACAAATCACATTTTGGCAACAACATAACCTGTGGGAGACCTGAGGAGTAATCCGGAATTAGAAAAAGAGGCACCAAAGTGTAGTGTAGTTCAGTTATTTTAAAACTGGTTAGGTGATACGTAAAACTCCAGTGTTTCACAGATCCCAACAACTAGAATGGCAGCCAGCGCGGCCATCTTGCTTCTTACTGCTTTTTAGGGAGACTTGGGCCGTGTCCATGCTGAGCGGGACCAGGCGATCACTTACGCGGCGTGATCAAACATATTGAGGTCTATGGGAACGTCCAGAGTCTGTGCACACGTTCTTGTGAGCGACGGCGTAGCTGGTTTTTCGCGAGACAACGTTTTTTACTTTGTCTCGCGATGGCCGGTCATTTGAGTGGTTCGCCCAATGAGGGCAAACCAGCTCCGTGATGTCATAGGCCACGTTTCCCCGTCGCTAGTATCTGTAGTCCACAGATCGCTCAGCTCACAGGCGTGCGCGAGGTCATGCGCTCCGTCGCAGGCGCCTGCACCATGGACTCAGCCCTAGGAGAAGAAGGACTATGGCCCATTGCGGTGCAACATACCTGATCTGGCATTACCTACCATAGTTATTAGTGGCAGTTGTCACCGGATTGAGTGCGTTAACCCGCAGCGGACCTTAGTCAATCTTCCCTTACACTGGAACCAGAGACAATGCCGTCTGCAAACAGTACTTCCATTGATGGTTACTGTGGGGAACTGCTTTGAAGGGGAAAGAACCTCTAGGATTAGATTTGTGTTTTATGATCTGATTTTAGTGAAATATATGTAGATTAAACGATCAGTGCAGTTTAAGGTGTATTGAAAGTTGCAATGTAAGTATAACTACTGAGCCATGTTATACAGCTTCTTTGTCATTTTCAACATTTTGCTTTTGACCTTGTGAAATGGGAGCATTTGTTTGAGGTTCTCTCTGTTTGGGATGGTAGAGACATTTCAGGAAATGGTCAGGATTCTCCATACAAACTGTAAAAAGAAAATTATTTCCCAAAGGTTTTGTGTCAGAGGAGTTTGACATAGCCAAAGGGATGAGACATGGTTGCCCCTTATTGCCGTAACTTTTTGTGATGTCTCTAGAACCATTAGCGATATACAGTACTTGAGAGAATCAAAACAATGTAATGGATTGAAAGTGTGGAACTCAGAGATCATGGTTGCGCTCTTTGCAGATGCCATGCTATTATTCGTGACAAATCCACAGGAAAGTTTATTAGAAATGTGTAACATTATAAAATATACAGTACGTTCTCAGGGTATAAACTTAATTTTGATAAATCTTAAATTCTGCAACTAAATAATTTTCAAAGGCAATTATAACAAGATCTACCTTCATATTCATTTAAAATAGCAAGCAAGAGTAGTATAAAGTAATTAGATTTACATTTCTCATCAATGGAAGAGATTTACCAATTGAATTATCCCCCTATAATAGCAAAGATTTGAAAACATTTTGGCGTTATATCGGGGATTGGGCATTTACTTGATCACTGCACACCTTCCTAAAAAGGCAATCAGTTCCCCCAAACTACTGTATGCCATGCAAATGCTCCCTCTAATGATTGCAAACACAGACATTAAGTCTTAGAACAAATATTTCACACAATTCATATGGAATTATAAAAAAAACATCGTATTCACTTAGATAAACTTTATTTGTCTAAATAATATGGAGGAGTTTCATTGCCAAATATTACGTTATTTAACCAAATGGCCTTATTCCATTATGCAGAGCAGTGCATACTACACAAATCTAGTTTTACAAATAAGACACTAGAAAGGGAATTGTTTTATCCTAGTGACCCAGCATATGTTTTGCATGCCGGACAAGGTGCTCTTCTGAAGGGTTTAAAAAAAAATCTAATGTGTAGAGACGCAGCGTTGGCTTAGAGTTTTATTTGAAAAGAGGTAAATGGAGATCCAAGATATACAGGCTATTTACATCTCTGAAACCCCACAGTGGGGGGGGGGGGAGATTCCACAATTGGCAATTGTCATAACTATGATCGGCCAAAAAAATGTATTTTAAGAGATTGGATAAAATCGGCAACACCCCAGATTTCAGATATCCAAAGAGAATCGCTGATGTTAATACAATATGACAAAAAGGTTGAGATTGAGATTTGGAGGGAGGCTCGGGGGGGACATTTTCAAGAAATGGGAACTGTACTTAGATTTTTTTTTTGCCAAAAAGAAAAAATATTAAGCAATGTTGAAGGCACAGATTGGGTCATTCAGAAGTAAGAGTAAATTATGACTCAAAGGGGAGAAAAATAAAGAAATAAAGTGCCGTTGAGTGTTGTGTTATGTTAGGTATGTTATGAATAACAAATAAATAATAACAGAGAAGAGATTTTGTATAAGGTTGTCCATACAAGTGTGTGTGTGTGTCTGTGGTGTGTCTGTGCGTGTGTCTCTGTGTGTCTGTGCGTGTGTCTGTCTGTGTCTGTGTGTGTGTCTGTGTCTGGAAATATATGCAAAAATAAAAAGTTCTGAGGGAAAAAATGAATAATTTGCATGATTTATAACTTCTGAGGTTACTGTGGTAACCTTGAGACTGAACTGGGCTCTGGGAGGAGTGCCATTTTACCCCCCCCCCCCCCTCCTGGACACTTAATAATTTAAACGCTTTTATTTACAATATAGGTTGTAAAAATAAAAACAGCTTTAGATAAGGCAGGAAGAATAATTCAAATAAAATGCCAAATGACTATCAGCGTGCACTGCTGCTTTAAGGAAGGGGAATTTCTGCAGTGATGCCAATAATAATGCATAGATCCTATTGCATTACAGGACATTTTGAGAATATTAGAAATATGACAGAGCCCCAAAAATATTTAATTTCATTTTTTTTTTCCTTTAAAAAAAAACAAAAAAAAAACATTGAAGGACTCCAGTGTGTCGGGGTAAAGCGGTCAGTTTGTTAGTGTGTATGTGTGTGTATATATACAGTGTGTATATATATATATATACAGTATATATATATATATATATATATATATATATATATATATATATATATATATAAAGCAACTGTAAATATTCCTGTATATTCATTTGCATGTCTTAGACAGGTCTGCAAATGAATATACAGGAATATTTACAGTTGCTTTATGCTTTACTGTGGAGGGTTTTAGTCACTTTTTTTACCCACCATAACCTTAATAGTCGTGGTATATATATATATACAGTGTTCGACAAACCTATACATTTGCTCGCCCCGGGCGAGTGGATTTAACCCCCCGGGTGAGTAAATATTGGCCCAAGCAGCACACGTTTGGTACTAGGTGGCGAGTAGATTTTTTTGTGTGGCGAGTAGATTTTTTGGTGATTTGTCAACCACTGTATATATATATATATAGAGAACATAGATTACACATTATTTAAAAAAATCCATGTATTTAACAAAATTAAATTCTTACTGCAGCCTACATTTTCACTATAGCAGCTCAATCTTTGTTTCACCTATGCAAAACCATCATTATAAAAGTGGGCAAAAAATTCCCTAACACGAAACCTTAAAATTTGGGAAGAAACGTTTAGAATTGGAATTTGCATATACATACACGATACAAAACAAGGCCAATATTCCTGGAAACACGTTGGCATTAATAGTTTTGGCAAGATCACAAAAAACATGGACTTGGAGGCATATATTTCTGCATCGTTTTGTAACTGAGATGTTTTCCTTTTCTGTTTTTAGGGTAGACTTTTTCATACCTGGAGTTCCTAAAGTGGGGGGGTTTTCAATCTGCTCAAGTCCTGGACTTCTGGAAAGAGAGGGGGTATTGGAATTAGCAGTAAAATATAACTTGCATCCTCCTGCTCATTGGATTCACACGCAGGTAATAATGATATACTGTACATTCCCCTTCACATGGACACGCTTGCACATGCTAAATATCTGCTTGAGTGTCCATGTCCTCACATCTTGTATTGTATCCAGGGTTGCCACCACTCCAGGTTTGACCTGTAGACTACGGGTTGTGGCCACATATCCCCGGGCTTCGGGTTTACCTTGTTAATCTCCGTGTGGCGGCGGCGTCTTCCGGCATCTCCCCCTGCAACTCCCGAGTTGAGCGGCGTCAAATGGCGCTACGTTGCCATGGCAACGGACCGCTGCGTGACGCCCGTGACAACGGGGCGCTGTGTGACGTTACGCTGCGTCACGTTGCAATGACAACGTGGCGTCATGACGCCTCAGCGCCATAAGGCGTTCCGTTGTCATGGCAACTTGCCGCCGCCTAACGTCGTGACGTCACGTAGCATCCCGTTATGGCAACGCGCAGCCATGTTGACGGGAGTTGCAGGGGGAGACGCCGCACGTTGTCGGCAAGAGAGAACATTTTTTACAGTTATGTCCAGGTTATCCTTCAGTAGAACGTGGCAAACCTGATTGTATCTCCCACAAATTTACCTGTACTATATGCATATTACCAAAGTGAATCTCATAGCAAAAGCAATGACTAGAGCAGTGTGTAAGTTTGCAACATCATTTTTATTGGCCAAAACAATATGCATGACTTTTTAGTAATTAAAATAAGAGTAATACTGTCCAGATCCTCTCTTTCAGCCATGCTATAGTACTAATTAATGGATTGGCCTCAGTGCTATGGAGAGCTCAAGTGTTATTATAGTGATATTTTAATCAGAATCTTTTTACTGGCTGAGAGAGTCGGCTCACTGATTGTCACTAGTTTTGATTGGTAGTTGTTTGCTTAGTTGTTTGTTGCACTTTTGCATCCCCCTTACAATAATTTGGACTCCGTCACATGCAGCAATGCTAATGTTAGGCCGCGATTATAGCGACCGCGACAGTGCGTGCGATTTCACGCACTGCGCGAACAAAGTGCAGAAGCTCTATCAGGCCGGCCACGGAGCGCGCGGGCACGATGAAGAGCGACCGCTCGGCAGATTTTTCAAAAGATCAATAATTTGGTATTTTCGAGCGATGGCCGCGTCACGTGTGCAGTTCAGCCAATGAGGGCGAACCAGCCTGGTGACGCATCCCCCACGCCTGCATCCTCAGAGCACACATCACTCGGGAGACAAGCGCGCGTGACGCCTTGCGTTTCGTCGCGAGCCTGCTATAATCTCAGCCTTGTGAAATCTGGGTGTGGAGATGATGTTCATTGTTCGTGAATCTAACATCCCTTCATCAGTCTGGTGGCCTGACATTATGGGAAAGGGAAATAGGACAGGAAGCAATGTGTGTAAGTCTCCAAGGGCCCCACATTCGTATGGACAATACTTTTAATCACAACAAACAACACCGGCTAACACTTCTTAGCACCAAGCTGTGAGGATCTCTCAAAGACTATTAGCAAAGTTTAAAGGGCAAGTTCTTTAAACCAAGCCTACTCTGACCAAGTTGACAGACCAACATTATTGTAACCTCCTTTGTGCTGGTTGGGCCAAAATATATTGCCAAGCCATAAAGGGCAGATGTTTATCTATTAACCCCTTGCTGTTTTTGTTTTGTTCCATCAAAACGCTATGGTCTTCCACCCCCAGGTCATGCTAATTAAGCAGGCTGTAAAACACATTCTTAGCTCCCTGAAAGTGGGAGAGACACACAGCAGTCATTCAGTTCATGGAACCTGCTAGAGATCCTAGTTTAGGGGTTTATTTTAGCACAGCAGTGGCCAACTCCAGTCCGCAAGGGCCACCAACAGGTCAAGTTTTCTGGATATCCCTGCTTCCGGATGACTGAGCCACTGATTGAGCCACCGGTGCTGAAGCAGGGCTATCCTTAAAACCTGACCTGTTGGTGGCCCTTGAGAACTGGAGTTGGCCGCCTCCGGTCTATGTTGCTGTTTTCTTTGCTATACAGAACATTACAAAATGTTTAGCTGGGACCCGGAAATGTGTTCGACGCCTGCTAGCTAATAATGATTTCTAAACAAAAATTGTTATGTGTTACTGTGTTTCAAAAAAGTGCAAAAGTATGACTGAGTCAGAAGTTCAAACTGCGATAAAGGCGTTATTGCATTAAAAGATAAATATATACAACGATCTCATTTTCTGGTTTGTTCATTAACTCATCTGCAAATTGGGATAACATATTATTAGCTGAAGTATGTATAGTTTAATGTCCTGATTCACTTTGATTCCTAGTGTCCATCAGCGTGTGAACTTCAGAATAACGGGAAGAAAATAGCATGAATAACTGTGTTTAGCTAGAGCCGGGGAGCTCAACACCAGTCCTCTAATGACACCAACAGATCAGGTTTTAAGGATATCCCTGCTTCAGCACAGGTGGCTCAGTAAGAATGATTGAGCCACCTGTGCTGAAGGGATATCCTTAAAACCTGACCTGTTTGGTGGCCCTTAAGAACTGGAGTTGTCCATTGCTGCCTTAGCATATCGCCACATTTTTATGGCGAATATTTGTACGTTTCTAGCTGAACAATACTTTTTATTATTATTGTTGTTGAAAAATGTGTTACGTTTTCCATAACGGCAAAACGTAGTACATTTCACCAAGACAACAAAAATACCAGCTTACAGTGATTACACTATTTTACATATAAGGGTACACTAAACCAGTAAATAATATATTCAAAATACATCAACTTTAGACAAAAACAAACAAAAAAACTAAATGTTAATTGATGTTCGTCCTATCTGCAATACATCAGAGATTTGTAGTCACCTCTGTACCTCTTCCACTTTACCCACGTGAATAAAAGCTTTTTAAATGGGTTACGGAAGAAGAAATAACAGATTGTTGTAAGGAATTGCAGAACTGCAGCGTTGGGGTGGATGTTGGTATAGTTTGTGGCTTTTGCATGTAGTTGTCATAACCAGAAACACTCTGCTTAGTGTGATCACAGTTATAAGTACTGTGTATGGTGTGCCAAATTATAGGGAAATCAACCAGATGTCTTATTTGGCCATTTTTTGACCTAGATGCAAGTAATCTCATTACTGTTTTAATCTTGATTAGTTATTTTTCCCAAGAGGCTGCCTATAAAAAGGCTGATATTAAGAAAAAGGCACCAGATTGTGCTTGCTAGTAGCTGGTTAACATGTACCTATCCAATGTATGTTTAATACTATACAAGTTAAAATCAGTTCTAATTTATGGAACGAACCCGGCGGTCTCTTCTAAATTTAAGGAAATATTTCGGAAAACAAAATCTTTTTAAAGACGTTTCTTATTTAGATTTTCGGGTTACTGTTCAGAAGTATGAGGGAGTATTTATATTTTTTAATTTAGAGCCCGTCTAATAAAATGCATGATGTAGCCGCTACTGAGGGCCGTGTATACGATTTTAGCGTGCCTGCATTAGTACTACATGGAAGATGACAGCCAAGCCTTGGTAGCAAATATCAAATTGATAAAGAAACTTCCAATGTTTTTATTTCTTTATTATGTTTCCTACATACTTTATTGGGTACTATTGCAGCCTGCTACAGAATAAGACATGTTAAACCCACAGGGAACCATGAGCAGGTAAAACAAGCTACTGTATAAGGAGGCAGATGGTGTGGGTGCTGGGGAATGGGACTACATTTCCTCCTGAAATGCCTGCTCTTTAAATACATATATTTTAACACACCCAAGTGGTAACACAACTCCCGACCTGCTCCAGAAAATAGTAGCTGGACAGAGCTTCAACGCATCACTTGTTACATGTTTAAACGAGAGCGGGAGAACATGTTGTTTTTAACCCTTTACGGCCAGAGAGCCCTGCAGTGCATTCTCTTTATTACATGAGGTTCCTGCAGAGCGCAGCATAGAACAACGCATCGTGTTGACATCCCACGGCAAAAAAAGGGGGTTAATGATATATCCACAGCCTGGTTAAGTAGTTTTAATAAAAACGCATTGTTGGTGACCTCTGGCCTTCCTATAGTGACTGGCCATATCCTGTCTCAGACAAAAAAAATCCCAATCCTTCCTGTTGTTGGGTTTACTTCCTCCAACTTGGTTTCTGTGCTGCTTCTGTCATTCTTTTCCAGGACACAGTGTATTTAGGGAGAGGTTTCTGAATATTGACAAATGGAACAGGAAATTGTTTTCGAGACAGTGTTCCAACTTAGTTGACTTTTTTCTTTTTCTTTGCTCATGCTGCTTTTATTAGTTACAGTTTTTTCCCCACCCACAGCATAGTTCACAGTTCTAGTATCCCTATTGGTACACACGAAGAAACCTGCGAGGTTTGGAAAGCTCTGCACACTAGAACTTCATCTATTAAAAATGCTGTTGGTCCAATAAAGGGTCTCGCCAGCAGTGGTATCGAACGGCGCTTCCACACAATCTACATAAAATGAGTTTATAAAAAGGTATAACAACCGATTTATAAATCCAATCAGTCATCGTGTATATAATATGTAATATATTATGAGACTATTTTATTACTTTTTTTTATTGTAGAGAAACGTAACACTATTTGAGAGCGCTACTTAAAACGGGGTCCGGTAACATTGAAAGGGCTGCACTTTTTATATTAAGAATGAACCTTTAATGATTAGCAGAATCTTCAAGGTATTTTTACCCATCTTATCTCACAGGAGAATACTTTGCAGGCCTCTCTGGTAGCAATAGGACTAATCGGGCTAATCAGTCGTATTTGTAAAGAGCCCAAATAATGTTATGGATCCTATGTACTAGTAGTAGAAGCATTGTAGGGTGGGTGCAGTTGTACTCGCCTTTTAATTGCAGCAGTGTGCCACGGCCACTCCGGCAACAAGCGACCGCGTAACTGTGGTATCCCTTAACCCGGCAACAGAAAAAGAGAACACCTCCTCCGTGTGCCTGTACTACAGATCGCGTCTGGAGCGCAGGACGCCATCTCCCCTGGAAAGCAATCGCTCAGCGGGCATGACGTAACCACTACTTCATTGGGCCCCTAAGGGGGCCAGATCCCATGTCGTTGTGGCTATATCTTGGGTACCCAAAGGGTTAAATATAAGTAAGGCTGGAGGACTAACTTCGTGGTAATGTCACTGACTTTGAAGCGGGTGAATCAGGTTCGACCTGATGACCTTGTGCAAGTCAATCAACCTCCCTTTACCTCCAGCTCTAAAATGATGGTAAGCTCTGCAGGGCAGGGACTCCTTATGCCTGAAGCATTCTATGTACAGGCAGTCCTCGGTTATCCGCCACAATGCGTTACTCAAAATGGCGTTGGATAGCGAAACGTTGTAAAGCGAAATATGTTTTCCCATAGGAACACTGTTTAAATGAAAGGTTCCGTTTCTGAAGGCATTTTTAATGGTAAAATACACAAAATATTTTACGCAGACAATAAGATACGCAGCACACACATAAATTATATAGTGCATATACTGTATTATATATATATATATTTTATATACACATAAACAACTTTGCAAAGCGTCGTAAGAGCGTTGGATAAGCCATTTTGGCGTTGTAAAAATGAACATAGGTACTATCACGGCCCCTTTTATTCTCCAACATCTCCGATTTTGTTTGGGTATTTTTTTTGAATGCCACGCACTTCATTGCGTTCATGCCACATTCATGCCGAGACAGCGCTAATACAATGCACGCGGCCGCTGCTTTAAATACCGGAACATGCCGCATCAAACACTGCATCTGCCCGCGGTTGTAAAAGTTGCGCTGAAGCGGCCGCACGAGGCTAAAGACGGCCACCACTCTATGCATTGCATAGCTTTGGATAAGCCATCCGTTGTAAAACGAGGACTGCCTGTACTGCGCTCTGTACACATTGTTATCCCTGCAACATTTCTGTAACGTTCTCACAGCAAAGATTGTGGCTGATTTATATGCTGTATATATTTAACATCAACTGTTCTCATCAGTAAAAGTAGATACATGTCTTGATGTTCGTTTTCTTCTTCTGTTGCACAGTGTTCTCTTGGCTCTGAAGTAGCTCTGCGAGTGGGAGGGGAGTTCTTCTTTGATCCGCAACCTTCTGACTCACCAGTGGACCTCGTCCTAATAGCTGGTGGAGTAGGAATCAATCCTTTGTTTTCGATACTCTTGCATGTTGCCGACCTTCACAAGAGTCAGGAGCTTATGGATAGAGGCTTCCGAATGGGGAGCGTTAAACTCTATTACTGTGCAAAAAACACCAGTGAGTTGCTATTCAAGGTAATTGCAAACATTTTATTTGTGTTGTTGCTAACCATCTTAGTGTATGATGTGGTCACTTAATGCTGTAGTCCCCTAGTCACATATTTCACTGTAATATCAACCAGATGTTATAATTTAGACCTCAAAGCATAGACGACGCCTTTTCTAAGGCTATTATACATATGTTTATTATGACTTGATCATAGGAAGTGTGTTTGTGTGGCATTTTTTTTTATTTATTTCAATATTTATTACTCTTTGCAAATTACTGTCCATTTCTTTTTATCCATACTATATCACATACTTCATTGTCAACACATACAGTCGTTTTCTGTCTTGAGGAAATACTGACAACCATTGTGAACATTTTAAGTAGTTCTTTATAAGTGCCCTTCTCACAAAATCTTCATGTTTTCTTCTTTGAAAACTAGCAGCAGACAAGCAGTGGGCATCATATGTTGCATTGATTTGTGTTTTTGCTATTTTGAATTATGGTTTCACGCCTTGCTTGTGAACTGCTATCAAACGCATGTAAAATGCTAAACAAAATGCTGTATGCTCTCTCCTTCTCTCAAGTGTACCTTAGCTGCATGGGAGCCTGCCAGTTTAGCCTTCAAAATAATATATTCAGCATCAAAGAGGCCTGTAGTGCATTTTTTCTGAAAATTAGGGTTATGTAAAACATGTCCTGGATGGACAAGTCTATGAAATTGCTAGCACTTTAAAACCTCTCATTTCAGAGAAAGTTAGTCACAGAATCTCTTTTTAATTGTTTCTTCTTGTGGCCTTGTTCAACATTTTTATTAGTTGCTCCAGCGTTTCTACATTTGCTGCCTGACAGGTCTACCTAGCTGTATATGAAAGCCTTCATCCTTGCGTTTTATAATGTATTGGATCGACGGGGGGTTTAGCGTGGCTGTCTTTTTTTCACCACACGTGGTTGCATTGATACGTGAAAGATATATTCTATAGAAAATACTATTAAACGGATGTTCAAGATGAAATATGCGACACTCATACATTTTGCATGTGCATAGCTATGGGGAGGCAGTGTGTCTGTATTCTTTTCTCTCAGAGCTAAATGTTTGAAATTAAAATAATGATGTTCCTTACCTTTCTGCCATTTCATCACAACAATTAGAACCTTCCTGCATTAACACGATGGTGCCTAACATTTTAGATCACTCCCCCACATTTAATGTCTTCTTTTGAAAAGAAAATGTTTAAACTCTAAATTGCTTCAATGCTTTGACGTTTGCCATTTTTAACCAGCAGAAGAGCACAGTACTGCTACATACTGTAATATTTGCATACATGTATAAGGTGACACTGGGTGCTTGTTTGCATGTAATTTCCCAGAATCCCTGGCTGCAGTAGAATCACTGTATGCAAGGAATAATGGGAAAGGGCAGGGTTGCAGGCCTGTCTGATACTTGCCGGTATGCTCACAAGTGGTATTTTTTACATTTTTATTTACATGTCTACTTGTGTGAGAGCTACTGCATTGTGAGTACTATCATTCCTCTCACCACATTGAATACGGGGAGGGGGGTATATTATATGTACCATGTTCAGCATCCAGCATGTTTCAGAGCATGAAGCACCTCTAAGGAAAGCCTTTAAATAAGTCATCCAGCCTTTCTCATCACCGTCGTGACATCCTGTATTGACATTTCCCATGCGAGTCAAAATATAAAATCGATACCATAATATCCTGAAGAGAATCTGAAATTCTATTAAATGCAATTTCTAATCCACGGCACCATGATTTATTTCTTTATTTAGAGACTGCAATTAAATATATATATATATATTTTTTTTTCTTTAAGTGACCTGCTGCTATGTATTATAGGCAACAGCTCAATCTGACTGCTCGTTTCATTGTAAGTGTAAGCAGTGCCCAGTGGGATAGGGAGCGGCTATGCCTGGGATAAATGGTCTGAACAAAAGCATGCAAACTACTTTCCGCAGCACATTTGATGACTACATTTAATTTGCGAGGAAATGGGCTGCTTCTTCCACCTTCACAGCTGCACGGCGGAGGAAATCAACAGCTTTAATGCTTCTAAAATGCAAATCTGCACTTTCACAAATCGCGCTCACAAAAGTAAATTAAGTGCAACGAGCTTAAATGTACGCCCTTTATATACTTTGTGTACTCAGCTGACACAATTGGCCAGGAGGGTGAAGTAAAAACTTATATTTACATTGTTGTGCCTTTTTTTAGTACAGGTCCGTTGTACTAATATTTTCTACAATATCCCAAATTCCCGTTGGACAACTGAAATATTTGATTTGTGCCTGAAATCCAGGATTTTTTTTCTTGGGATCTGTTCTTCGTGTCCTTCTTGTCATAGGATGGTGTTCTCCTCGGCTGTGAAGCAGCTCCCAGGGTTCAGGAGAGGTCAGCTGAAGTCAGTGAGCTATGACCTAAGCCGTGCTGCATCTTTGTACCTCAATTGGTGTGGGGACCATGTTAAAAATGGTTTTTGAGGCAAAAAGTGGCACTGTGTGCTCATTTGCATGTCATTTCCCAGAATCCCTTGCTGCAGTGGAAGTGCTGTATGCTGGGTGATAATGGTTGAAAGGTGGGGTTGCAGACCTGCCTAAGCCATGCAGATGAGCATACAGTTGTATTTGCATACCTCAATTGCATATTCTCTCCCAACTCCCACTGTAAATCCTCATGATACAAAATGTGTCAAATCTATGTCTTGATGTACATGGGTCATACCTGAAGAAGGAACCCTGGAGGTCCAAAAGCTTGTACGTGAAGGAGTGGCTCAGTGAGTAAAGAGACTCACTCATAAGAATGGGGACTTTGGACAAGTCCCTTCATCTCCCTGTGCCTCAGGCACCAAACACACAGATTTGTAAGCTTATCTGGGCAGGGACTGTGTTTGTAACAATCCTATGTACAGTTCTGCATGCCGCGCATTATATTGTAATTGTGAAGCGCTTTGAGTCCCATTGAGAGAAAGCGCTATGAAATAAAGTTGTTATTATTACACTATAAACCATTGTTGGTCCATTGGCAGTTATCATATCGATTTTTCCCTCTTTCACATAAAATAAGGAACCAATATAGCAAACAATTATTTCTGTGTCTAGCAATCACATAGCCTTTAATCACATCTGTACCGTAATCAGCCGTAATATCATCTTTAAACAGGACTATGGTTTCCTCATTAAAGCAGCGGTCCTCCCCACAAACCATTTTATGTAAACCAGGGTGTACGTTGGAGTAGAACCTACTTTAGTCGCCTGTAATTCACCCGCAAAGTCCTGGCTGAAAGAGTGGATGCTGCCTGCAGTAGGTACTGCTTGGGAGGAGAGCTTAGCATCATAGAACTATTCCACTCATTCAGGGATTCGCTGGTGACCATGTCGCGTTCGTAATCTTCTGAATATCTTGTGAACAAAGGGCCTCCTGGTGATAGAGTGAGGGTGATTACGGTACAGATCTATTTATCAGCAGGGAGAGATGTATGTGTGCTCTCACATTCTTTGTTCCTGCCCAGTTGAATGGTTAATAGTGATCTGTTTATTATTCCAGAAAAACATTCTCAATTTGGTAAACAGCTTTCCTGGAAAGATCTCTTGCAGTTTTCATGTCACGCAACAGAGTTCATCAATTTGCTTTGAGCTTCAGCCATTTATCACTGGTGAGTCGGTCCTCATTCTAGGAGACGTTTAAGTATTCATCATGAGTTATGGGGACACAGTGTTCAGGAATGCAAAGGTCACTCCGCTTATGGAATGAGGAGAATTCCACTCAATTAGCTGAACTATTATTTATACTGTGTATGGTTTATTTTTGATGTCGGGAATGGATGAAATATCAGTAGAGATTATGTGTTACTAAACCATGATACTGTACATAGTTGATTAAATACAACGGGAGTCATACACAAAACCACAAATCATTTCATTTGTTTTCATGAGACCTGACCTAAGCAACGATTTATGATGTGTTTAATTGCTAAGGATAGGGATACATGAATCTTACAAGCTAAATTTTAGGATGTCGGTAAATCCTATTACCATGTGTGATCATATAGCCTCTCCGTTTTATAGGGCACTTAGGAGTGAGCTTTTGAAAATGTCTCCTTAAAAACAACCCCCACAACACCTCCTCTTAAACTCCTGCCTTATGATCAGCCGGCTGATCCTACAGACAACGTTTAATTTCCCCATTGCACTACAATGGAGAATCCTAAGTAACCAAGTGTAAAGGTCCTGCTTAGCACTACTTCTGTGTGCTCGCAGGCAAAAGATGGTGTCCTTGAGTGCATAAAGTGCAGGAATTTCACACCTCTTTGCTTGGCCATTCTTCCAAGTAGACCAGCATTTTATAAAACATATGGCAGACTTTTACTGACTGCTGCCTGTATAATGTTATATAAAACTTTCTACTTAGGTTTAATAGACTCTACAAGTGAGGTTCCCCAGTAAGATTTATTTTCTGAAAAGCACATTAATTTGAAACCTCTTTAGAGCAATAATTGGGTCAGATTGTTGTTCTGTGCCCTATTAAAAAGAATGGCAGTATAATTTCTGGAACAGAAATATTTTAGCAACCACTCAGAATTGGCATTTGTACCCGACATGCTTTGAAAGCTAGCAGTGGGCCGTTTTAATAAGCAGTGAGAATCCAAAGGGCCTTAGACGTGTTAACTGTCTCAATGTATTTCACTGTGCCGAACAAAATACAAAATGTTAGCTTTAATAACTAATAAAACATTGTCAGGGTTACACATTTTTTATTTTCTGCAGATTAATTTACTGCTCCCACTTGAAAAGGTTATTGAGAAAAAAACACCCCAAAAAGTGACTTGAAAATATTCTGACTTTTTTTATTTAAAATAAATATGATTTTAGAAATGACTATGTAATACACATTTAATCATTAGGCAACAAAATATATGAAGTGTTAGAGAACATAGTAGCCATTTTTCCCCCATCCCCAACAACATATAAAAAAGACTGGCAGATTTTTGGCAGGGAGTCCTGCAGAATTTGCAAATACTGGTGAGGAAATATAATAAAGTTCTTGAAAAAGCGATTCACATTTTATTAGGTGTTATTGATGATTATCTTTAAACTGTCATTTTATTGTTGGTTTGTATTATTTTTTTTTTACCTTTTCTTAGAGGGAAGAATCTCTGAAAAGGATCTAGCAAAATATGTGTCCCAGGACCACCTGTGTTACATATGTGGTCCTCCTCCCATGATAGAGTCCATCTGCCAACAACTTGAAGGTCTCCATGTGCCAAGAGAGCAGATTTACTTTGAAAAGTGGTGGTAGCACCTACTCCGCAGCGACAAGTAAAGAAGCCACAGACAACCACAATCCTCATCAGTTCCTGTTTTTTAAGTAATACGCTTTGTCTTCCTGACGCATGTAAATATCATGTGAAGGGGGGAGGGGGGGGGAGGAGTGGGGAGGGGGGGAGGGAAGATGACTAAAATGAAGCGGAAAGCAGAAAATATGGATTTTGGAAGACCAGCTGGTGGTCAGAACATGGCCGGAACTCCAGGGATACAATGAAACCTGGGAGTGTCTTTTATCACAACACACCTTTTAATCACTGCAAGTTTAAACTGTGCTCTGCTTTTGTTTAACAAAAGTTTTTTTTTAAAAAAGAAAGAAACTGAAAAGTATGGAATATTTTCTGTTAAATACCTGCAATAAATTTTTTTCTTTTATTTAAATATACAAATGGTAACTGTTTGCAGTGATGTCTTATTGATATACCTTTATAATAGAACACATTGCTTTCAGGTTCCCTTAGTGGATTCAAGTAATCATATGTTCTGATGCAAGTTTGTAGGTTTATACAACCACATATTCATCCAAAATGAATTATTGAAGAAAAGGTGGTCTTGATTCTGTAAGTTTACATTGCAGTGTTTAATCTGTAAATATTTGGCCGGGCATATACTGCAAACACATCATATAACGTGGGCTGACAGGATTATATTGGTGCACTTCCAGTTTGATGGTAATAGGAGTTAAAAATGTTATATACAATCTCAGAGTACCATCACTTTTTTATTTATTTACTGACACGTTTATAGTTCCCCTTTCTATATAAAGAACATGCATTTATTTTATAAAAGCTTTCGTCCCTTTCCAGTTTTTAAGCAAAAATATGAATTCCCTCTAAAATATGGTTCAGCAGATAAGAATACCACTTGTGAGCATATTCACGTCTCAGGTCCACAAACTTGCCTTTCCCTATTATCTCTTGTCATACAATGCTTCCACTGCAACCAGGGATTCTGGGAAATAACATGCAAATGAGCACTCGCTGTGTCACTTTTTGCTTATCCCTTTTAACATGGTCCCCCTATAAGCCTATATGACTGCCGCATTACACAGCTTTTCCAGCACAGCCTGGGTTAAAGAAGTGCATGGCCAGTAAACGTACTCACAGACAGCTGTCTTGACCTTTTTAGGTCTGATCAGTACAGTGTACAGCAAATAAAATACCACTTATGAGCTCATTCACATCTGACAGGTTCACAAACCTATATGCATATAACCCTCCATGCCCGGCTCCTCGGGAGTTTACATTGATGTCGGTGTTAGTGCTGATCAGGATGCATTAATTTAGTCAGGATGTAGGCCTCATGCAGGCTGGGCGTATACAATTAGGGGTGCCAGGAACTTTATTCATTCAAAACAGCAGTCTCACATATGATATACAGAAATCCTCTTGTATGTCCAGAAACATGTCTCTTGGCTTATGCTGTTTACATGGCTTCCATAAGTGCTCCAATCTCAGCCCACTGGGAAGGTACTGAGGGTTTGTATGGAGTGGCCTGGTTTTATAATCCCTCTGCTCTATAGCCCTAGTACTGCTCCATATCCATAGCGCACCTAGCATGCCAAGTACTAGTTGATTTATTTGTAAAATATTTTACCAGAAAGTAATACATTGAGAGTTACCTCTCATTTTCAAGTATGTCCTGGGCATAGAGTTAAGGCAAATAATACATGGTTACAAATACAGTTACATAAGTGATCATGGTATACATTATATACAAGACATAGCATGCACAGTTAGAGATAATATATATTATAGATGTACTCACTCTGGGATGGACCCTCTCAGGGCAGTGTGTCTCTGTGTGGCCTTCTCGGTGAGAGCCAGTAAGGGACGCCTGTGGGGTGGATCCCACTATACCTTGGGACTGTGGCTTGTGATGCTCCCTCTTGGCATAGCGTGTCTCTCATGGTATCTTGGGAGTAATGCCAGACTATCTTGGTGGGACACTTAAGTACACGGGGTACGTTCCCCAACTGAAAATAATAGAGGATGAGGAACCTATCCTATACATAGTGGTTTACATAACTATACACAATGAGATCCCACTTCTGTTCCCCCAAGGATCTTCTCTTCCAGAAGCTTCTCCCTCTATTTATAGTTTAGCATGACATCACTGTGTCCAGGCACAAAGGGGATGGGGCGTACCTTCTGCTAAGTCACCCCAACACCATGTGATAAACAAGGATCATTCCTCTGTATGAGCTCACACAGTTAACCCCTAATGATCCCAAAGGGGGGTTATATATGGCAGGCATAAGCTTATAAGGATCCATGTTAATCCATACCGCGTACGTAGCCCTGCGTCTACGGCATACTATAGGTTAGAACAGGTGTGAGCAAACTTTTTAGGCCGAGCCCCCCTTTTCATCCATGAAATTTCTCGCCCCCCCCCCCCTGCCTGATGTAATCAATCACATGAAAAAAATTTAAACGGTATACAATGTAAATACAAATACAGCTCAGCCCCGTTATAGCGCGGTCCTCGGGGCCACCCGATCCGACCGCGCTATAACCGGGGTCACGCTAAAAAAACATTAAATGGCCGCCGCGCGCCCGATCGGGAGGAGGGGGGAAGAGGTGGAGTCAGGTGCCGCCAGCTACCGTACTTACCCCAGCATTCCCTTTGCACTTCCCCCAGCAGCCTCACTTCTACCAGCACCGATTTCCCCCACAGTCACAACCCACATCCACTCAATCACAACCAAACACAGACATACACTCAATCACATCCAACACAGGCACATCACACACACTCAATCACACCACACAGACAGACAGAACACAAAATCATAAGTCACAGATTTCACCTGGGGGGGGGGGGGAGGAAGTACACTGTAAGCCTGCTCCTCCTGTCCCCCATGCTGCTGAAAACTGGGACGGGTAACATAGGAGAAGGAGGGGATGTCTGTGTGCAGGGAAGGAAAGCCCCGCACCCTCTGACACAGACTGAGCAGAGAATCAGTCTCAGCACGGAGCTTCTGGCCGCCCGTGCACAGCTCTGCCCGCCCCCAGGTTTCCCCGCACGCAGCCCGCGCCCCCCTAAATAATCTTGCGCCCCCTAGTTTGCGCACCGCTGGGTTAGAAGATACCAGTGTAATTGTGGCTACTTTATTCGCAAAAATAGAGCAGCTGAGGATGATTAGAAGTACACAGAAACACCAAGAATTCCCATGCAATGCACTATATGTTAAAAGAAATGGTTAATCCAAACATGCAATAAGGATGTATGGTAATAAGGTATTAAAGTACATCTGATTGTATTTGTACACCAGGAATGTGGCCTGTTACATCAATGTGTAAAGATTGACTTCTATTTGCAGCCGACTGTTTCTTATTCCCTTTTGTCTGTCACTCTGTACTGTACCACACTTCCTGTTATGTTATGTAGTTGTATGTAGCCAAACCTCAGTATTTCCCTACGCACCAACCTCTCTTCCCGTCTCACGTTTATTCAGTCTCTTGTTCCATTTAGCATTGTATATGGTTGACCCCAATTCTTTCACCTCCATCAACCAACTTGAACAAAGCCAACAATCAGGTGGGATAAAGTACAAATGCTCTCCTTTTGAGTATATAACTTGCAGCTACCCCAAGATGATGTTCAGCTGGTAGTAATGATGAAAAAGAGACCATTGAGACGCAGAACCCAAGACATGGAGAGCAGATGAGAACCACTTGGCCTACCTCGCCTGCCCATTTCCCGATCAGTTGTTTAACCTCGCACCGTATCACATCTTGCCTTTTTTTTAATGTCTTTTTTTTTAAATACAGTATAGGTTTCCCTTGAATAGCTTTGAGCATTACTCAGATGCTACCCTTTGAAGCTGGTAGTGGTTTCAAACCTGATGTAGAAGAGTACTGATGGGTAAAAGGGTAACAAGAACCCTTCCGTCATACAAGATACAGCAAAGACAACCCATTCGCGATGTGAAAAACTTTTGCACAAGTTCCCAAATGAACAAATGTCGAGACATTCATGGCTGACGAAATTATTTTTAAAAATATATATTTTTTCCGTTTTTATCAATACTAAATAGTATTAATTTTTGACCCGGCAAACTACTGACAAATAGCTTTGATTGAATGTTTTTTCACAGCTTTTCCAAACCTGCTTTTCACAGCTTTCATTCACCCCATTGTCCTATGTCGAGCTGTGGATAAACTGCAGGCAAGGATTCTGGGCAATGCCATGCAAATGAGTACAATGAGCATGTCAATTTTAGCTTCCTGTCCATTTTTACATGAACTTCCTAGACGAGCTGAAACAATGAAGTATAGAGAGAACCCACTCAAAAACAGCTATTTAGTCCCTAAAGAACTACCATTATGAGCCTGGTTATTGATTCTGCATTGTGAATTTACCTGATTTAAAACCCAAAGGGGGTTATTTATTAATATTAGTGTCCCGATCAGCATTATTGCAGTTTAGTGAATAAGCTATACAACAAAAGACAAAAATACCCAATGCTACATCCAATGTGACAAAATACATAGCTACACTGGCGACACACTTTATTGCAGTGTGGCCAGTACCGCAAGCCGGGAGATTTCCCGGCTTGCAAGTGGCAGCCCCTCGGCGTGTCGCGCGTCTCCGATGAGCGGTCACGCGTCATCGGGTGCCTGCGCCCCCTGCACGCACGTCCAGGGCTCCCCGAGGGAGCCCTGGTGTCCCGCGATGTGGGGGACGGCGGCAGGGGGTTCCGGCGGACCCGGAGAGGAGAGGGGGAAGCCGCGATCGGCGGGCCTCTCCTCCGCTGCTTCGGCGCGCGCCCGGCACCCTCCGGCGCGCGCCAGGTAACTGCTGCGGCCGAGAACGGGCAAATGCTCGAATAAACTCGGCCACAGCAGTAAATACTTCAATGTTAGTATTCTCATGAGTAAATGTAATTTAGTTAAACCCTTTGGCCAAAGCGTTATAAGCCTGCAGCCACTTCACAGGGTGACCAGTATGCAGGTCCTAACACTACCTGTGAAAATTCTCATTTACCTCTGCAACTGGTATCAGTTGTTTGGAGGTTAGTGGCCCCTCCTTCCAGGGTTTAAGCTCACCCCACCCCACTTTTTAAGTAGCAGGTTTTCCCATGTTCCAGTGCAGCACAGGTCTATTAAGGCCATTCTCCCTGCACTGCAGAGGTAAATGAGAATGTTCACAGGTAGTGTTAGGACTTGCATACTGGTCATGCCGTGACGTGGCTGCAGGCTTGTAACGCTTTGCCAAAGGGTTTAACTAAATGACCCTTACTCGTGAGAATACGAACATTGAAGTATTTAACTATGTCTAAACATAGTAAAGCGGGTGCTCCAATGCGTCCGGAATATATACAATCCTGTATGAATAATAGAATAATTCAGACTCTGGAGTGGGACTCTAGTATGGAGTGGGTATAGTCCTGTATATTGAGTGAATAACCAGAGGATAATAAAGTATCTCCTGAAGCGAACCATCAAGATGAAAATGAATCCACTTGAAGTTAACTCATTGGAGAAAAACTGAATTAATACTGTTATAAGGCAAACTCTTCAATCATATGTAGAATAAACTTTTTCTTACCCACTCCTGAGCCTCCACGAGCCCATATTGGCGTGTCCAGCCGCAGATATAGAAATCTAGTGAAGAAAATAGAAAAAAAGCAGCGCACTGCCAGGGAGCCAGGTGGTTAAAAATAAATGAATTTATTCAACAAGGGGGTTGTGCAAAACTCCTACACGTTTCGTACATGAAGTCCTTAAACAAGGAATCCGAAACGAGTAGGAGGTTGGCACAACCCCCTTGGGTAAAGTTAATTTGTTGAATAAATTCATTTATTTTCAACCACCTGGCTCCCTGGCAGTGTGCTGCTTTTTTTCTATTAAACTGTGTCACCTTGGATGTAGCATTGGGTATTTTTGTCTTTTGTTATATACATTTGGCCATGCTCAGTAGCTCTCCTTTTGATACAATATATATACAGATATCACCCCCTGTCCTGTTTCCCCAACAACATCGGCGGGATCTCAGATCTTCTGTGAGCAACAGGTATGCAGCAGCACTACACACCCGGTAATCGGGGTATCTCCCAGAGGGTGGAGGAAAAACCGCTACATATATATATATATATTCCCCCGCCCTCAAACGGCTCTCATTGGCCGGTGTGTCTCGCCCCCCTGTGTGTCCCGCCCCCCACGGCTCTCATTGGCCGGTGTGTCCCGCCCCCCCGTGTGTCCGCCCCCCCATGTGTCCCGCCCCCCACGGCTCTCATTGGCCGGTGTGTCTTGCCCCCCTGTGTGTCCCGCCCCCCACGTCTCTCATTGGCCGGTGTGTCTTGCTCCCCACCCGTGTGTCCCGTGCAGCCATACCGTCCTGACCTGCCTCAGCCCAAAGCCGCCTCACCTCCACCCGCCACCGCCTCACCCAAACTAACCCCACCGCGCCTCAGCCAAACTCCTCACACCCGCCAGCTACCGCCTCTCCCCCACGCCCATCCCCACCGCAGTCCCACCACCTCCCGCGCCCGTACACCAACTCCCTCCCAGGATCGTACCCACCCCAGTACCGCCGCCCGACCCCACCTGAATCACCGCCGCACGTCCCGCCAGCAACCGCATCACCCCCGCACTTCCGCCGGCCCACCCGCGTCGCCCGCCCGTCCCGCCAGCTACCCACCCCCCACAGTACCGCCTGGTCCCCGCATTACCCACGGACGTCCTGCCAGCCACCACCCCACCACCGCCCGGCACCGCCCCACGCCCGGCACCACCACAGTCCCGCCGGGAACCCCGTCATCACCCACAGCCGTCGCACCGGCCCTTACTCCACTGTCTCAGGGGCACTTCACCCTCTCCTCACTCGTCCTTGGCTGCCTCTTCTCACAGGTAACAAAGCGTTTGAGCCACTGAACCCCCCCCCCCCACCACCTGCTGAACACCCCCCCACCCATACCTGCCGAACACCCCCCCTCGCCTGCCGAACACCCTCTCTCCCCATACCTGCCGAACACTCCCCACCACTCAGCTGCCGAACAAAACCCACCCACCCACCACCTGCCTAACACCCCACCTTACCTGCCGAACACCCCTCCCCCCACCTGCCAAACACCCCCTCCCCCCCATACCTGCCGAACACTCCCCACCACTCAGCTGCCGAACAAAACCCACCCACCCACCACCTGTCTAACACCCCACCTTACCTGCCGAACACCCCTCCCACCACCTGCCTAACACCCCACCTTACCTGCCGAACACCCCTCCCCCCACCTGCCAAACACCCCCTCCCCCCCATACCTGCCGAACACTCCCCACCCCTCAGCTGCCGAACACCACCCAGCCACCACCCCACCCACTACCCCAAGGTGAGCCAGCACCGCTGGGCTCTGAAGAGGGGGGGGATTACAACCCACCCACCCCCCCCCCCGCCCCCAGGGAGGCGCCGCCTAGCTAAGAAGGGGGGGGGGGAATCCCAACCGTCCTGCCCGCCCCCCCCAGTGACCCGCCGCTGCCGAGCTCTGAAGGGGGGGAGGATTGGAGATGTGTAGGGGGGGAAATGGAGCTGTGAAGGGGGGGGGGGGGGGGCCGGAGCTGTGAAAGGGTGCGCAAATCGGACATGTGAATGCGGGGAGGGAACGCAGCTGCGAAGGGGGGTGAGCAGAGAGCGAGCAGGAGTGGGAAAATTACATCACGGGCACCGCCAGGTATATCAGCTAGTATGTAAATATATAAATTATGTGGTCGGCTCTGGGATTTTGTGTTTAGTGAATAAGCTACTAGTCAGTGACACCGGCCCCTATTATATAAAGTGCTATCTATCGCACGGAAAGCCCGTCGGTTGTCGCTTTCACACCGTATAGAATAAGGGCTACAGACTACTGAAATCCTTATGCTGAAGGACACGAAATCCTGAAGACTAACAAGAAGCTCCCGTTTATAATTTACGTGTGTAAATGCTCCCCTTCCCCCCAATTTTATAGTAATGATTTAAATGATAACTTTTCATGTGCCTGCCTTGGACTAGTCCTACAGATTTATGTTACAAAAATGATTGTGTCCTCAGGGAGGTACATAGTAAGTTGAAGAATAGAATAATAAAAGCTAGTAAATTGATTCCTCAAGTATCATGTGAGAAATAGATAACTGAGAAATGTTTATTTATTTATTTTTAGAACATCACAAGCTACTTTCTAGCTAGAGAAATCATGAATAAAATAGTCGCATTACAATGCAATGTCTTGACACTAAAAACAAAAGAAAAACGTATTTGCAATGTGGAACTGCTAGATTAATATTATTTTTGGCACCGCCGGACAGGAAAGAGATAACGCTTGCCATGTGTTCTTTTTAAAGTTCTCCCTGCAATCGTTATGACTTTTTGAAGATAACCAAGCGAAATGTAAGTATGTTTCTTTGTTGGTTCACAGGAGGGCTTTGCTTGTGTCCCCTTCTGCCTCCAAAAGGCGTATTTACAATTGTCCTTGTATTATTCTCACTCATTTATAATGCACAAATATATTGCACAGTGTGGCACAATAATATGACAACCTTAACGCGCACGGAGACAGGATGTAAGGAGCTTGCAATCTAAATCTATAACGTTATCAATTTTCAAAATGTTGAGGGGGTGCAAAAAAGTGTGAACGGGGAAGGGAACAGAATAAATCAAATCCGAAAGTAGAAGGAGAAAAGTGATGGAAGTAGCGTTGCATAATATATAGAGAGGGGCTGTGCTAGGCCCGTAATATAGTGTGCGTGCGCGCGTGCCTGCGACGCGCGCTTTTTGTGTGTGTGCTGTGAGCGACAGTCTTGGAAGGTACTGTGTGTGTGTGTGTGTGTGTGTGTGTTTATATACATTATATATATATATATATGTAGCCATGTGTAAGATTGGTGTACATATCTCTTTCTCATGCTGGCAGTAAACCTGGTAAGTATGCAGGAATGCCAGTAGTTATCATGGAGGTTTGCCCTCACACCCTGGTGAGGTGTCATATGTCCCCAAAGGAAGTGACAACATGCATTGTGCCCCACTTAGTGGTACAGAGCAGGTTTGTTCTCTGGGGGGTGATATAAGACACAGCACTGCCTAAAGTTAGAAGTCAGTTCCTGTTGTTGTGCTGCCTGTTCACTGAGAGGCACGTGAAGGTTTGCAACAGTGTTGCAGTGTCTCCTGCTAGCTGTGAGTGAGTAAGCAGACGCAGCAGTATTAGAGGAGCTGGCAGAGTTAGAGGAGCTGACAGACAGAGCAGCTCAAGAGAGAGACAAAGCAGCTCAGGAGAGGAGATTACAGCAGCCAGAGAAGCTGGGGAATCTCTCTCTGAGAGTAAAGGTGGAAAGCAGCTCTATTAGGGACAAGGGACCTTCCTAAGAGAGTGCTGCAAAGAGATGAGTGGCTGAGCTGTTATCTGTGAGGGGCAGCTTGCCCATACCACCATGCAAATAAAGATGCCCTTGTTAAAGATACCTCCACTGGGTGAGTGTGAAGTTACTCAGCAGTGGATGGCACCACCAAGAAGGAGTTCCTCACCAGGACCATCTCCCTGCGGAAGCACAGATCCTGATGAGGTGGAGGCGCTGCACATGAAGTAAGTTGGACTCGCACCCACTACCTCAGCTACCTGTCCTGATGACATCCCCTAATAACATCAAGCGGGAGACTCAAGAGTCCTGTTACTTGCAGGTGCACCACCACACACGCCTTGTAATGGGGGACTGGTTAGACTACACGGGCCAATATGAGATTGGGTGGGTCAGGCCAGAGGGAACACCCGTTACAATTGGAGGCGCTGCTGAGATACCTGTCAACAGGACAGGCTTTTGCTAGGCACACATTAGGAAACAGGGAGAGTGTCTGCTGCCACTTTGTGCTGCGTGGGACGGAGCCAGGGGTAGTCAGGGAGATGCTGGAGCTGCATGCCGCAAAGACGCCTTGGGATCCGTAAGGGGTTAGTGAGTCTGGAGCCGGGGGCTATTGCTGTTCTAGTCGCCTTGAGGTAGCGCTAGCGGGGGACGCCTAAGGGGTAAACTGGTAACTGAGAGCAGGAATTCTGGAAGGGTCCGCACTAGGCTAGCCAAAAGTAGGTCGACGCCCAAAGTACTGCATGGAAGAGCCAGAGTACTCTAGTCTCCATTCCAGACCACTTACCAAGGAGCACAGACTGGAGGAAAGCGTTACAATAGACACAGAAAGAGTGAGCCTAGCCTGAGGTAGTGCAAACACGAGTCAGATCTACATTAGGTACACAAGGTGGTGCACAAGGCATTTTATTGCATCGGTGTGGCAGCTGCCCCGCAGAGAGGAGCTCCATGTGCGATAACAGAAATTATAACAGAGAAAAGAATGGCGACCGCAAGAATGGAGGCTTTCTCAAGCAGTGAGTCACACCAAAGATGGCGGCTCCCGCCAAGTCGGGAGAGCACCAGGACTGTGCAAGAAATTGTTGCAGAGTATTGTCCGGGTTGGGTGTGGGTGCGAAAATCTGAACCCCGCCCCTGCACTGTGAGTAGTTCAGCACAGAGTCAGAACCACTCCTTGGTAGAAAGTGTCCCTTCTCGAGAGAGCCCCGTCAGAATGGAGGATCTGCAGAGCGCAGAAGGTCCAGGATGGCAGGGGGCAGAGAGAACCGTCAGAATGGAGGATCTGCAGAGCGCAGAAGGTCCAGGAAGGCGGGTAACCGAGGAACATGCATATGACCTGTGCGTGGAAGAAGAACAAGCTACAGAAGAGACTTCTGTGAGCCTGTTGGAGACTGGCGTGACAGCCGTGGCTGCGCCGGGGTTGTCCTGTCTATGCTCTCGGGAAAGTAACCTTGAGGCTAGGGAGGACGACAGTGTTGCTAGAGGGGAGGAACGAAATGGACTTTGTTATCATTCAATATACAAACAGCCAAACGCTACCTCAAATGTGATGAAGAAAGACAGTACTAACCAACATGGCGGTTCCCGCATTCCCGGGATACCGCGTGGGCCAGCTGCAGAAAGTCTTGCAACTTTGCAGTTTGCTAATTGTTGGCCAGGATTGGCGCCAACGAGAACACTCCACCCCGTTGGGGAGTTTGGCGCGAAAGCTGGAGCCGCGCCCTCATGGACTATGACTGACTCCGCCCCTGTGCTGGGTCAGCCTACAAGTCTACGAGACCCTCCTCTAGAGTCCACCAGGGGGAGTGAGCACAGTGAACTGCCAGTAGCAACTTCTGTTCCCCCTAAGAAAGAAACAGAATGCAGCGAACCACATCCGCAGTTGTATGGTGTGTGGCCAGCAGAGGGACTGTATGTGACATTTCTTTTGTGCCCGTGCTTACAGAAAGACCTTAAACTCTCTGGTGGTATGAACTTTGATCCCTATCAGCGACCACGAGGGGTTCAGGTAGTGAAAGTCGAAGGAAAAAGGTACGTCCGGTGCCTATGCCCCAAGTGTGCTTTTCCTGATGACGAATTGAGCTGGGGACCCAAGTGTGCCTGCTGCGAGGCACAGTTCCTAAAACCAGTGCTGCTGTGTGCTACGGAACCCGTAGCGGAAGATGCGGCTAACCAGCTTACCTCAACTACGGAGGGCCCGTGCGCCCTAACCGCGGTTCCAGATCCGGTTCCAATACCGGAACCCCAGATGATGGAACCATTCCTGACGGAATCAACGAAGGGTAAGGTGACTGCCCAGGGAGAAGGGGGATCGCTACCACTGGTACCGCTGGAGCAGGACCGCTTCAGGCCGATGGCCACCAGCGACTGCGAAGCGCCCCGACGCTGTTCCCCTGCGGAGATGTCCCTATCCCCATCCTGTACTACTGAAGACAGTAGTCAACCAGCTGTGGTGATGCGCCAGCCGGCGGACCACACAAGTGAAGCTGAAGATAAAGAGACATTTATCCCATCGGCTGCGGACCATGATGTAGGCCCGTGTGCTCTACAACAGCCAGTCCGGCCTACCACAGAGGAACCCATCGCAAGCCAGCGGAGTGGTGAGGAACCTCTTAACCCCCCACAGGCGCCGGTGGTGGCAATGGCGGAGGTCGTTCTGGAGGAAGAGGTTCCGGTTGGGAACCCAACGCAAGATGGCGGCGAGTCCAGAGAGATGGCCGTGTCCTCTCGGTCAAGCAGCTGTAACCGGTTGCCTGGGTCCGAGAAGAGCCAGCAGGCCCTGCGGAAGCCTGGGAGTAAGGAAGCGAGTGAACCGGAGTGCCAGTCCGATGGTACTGGGCAAGGTAGCGAGAAGTTGCAGGTCGTAGCCCCGCGTATGCCGGAGGTGTTTCCCTATGCCCAACCCCAGGCCATAGTTAAAACCCCTGCACCTGTCACTTTTTCCTATGGGTCCCAGTCTAGCCAAGGGTTGTCTGGGGAGTCCCGAGCCACTTTTGAAGAATGGACTGGGGAAAATCTGGACTGGGGTGACTGTTTTACCTCCGATGAGGGATCGGGGAGGAAGATGGCTATGCAAAGGAGGTTATACTGCACTAATGATGACAATCGTACTGTTATGGTGGGATGTGATTCTAAGAGCCTTGGGTCAAATTTTGCGTCTCCAGGGACATTGGGAGTTTCATCTGGGGATTTTGGTAATGTTGCTCATATGGTGCCTATTGCCCGGGGAGCCCCCTATGTGCCCTCACTGTCAGAAAGAGTTATTAGGGATCGCCAAAAGTTGGTACGTAATTTTCATCGTCCCTGGGAGAACGAACTTATGTTTGAAATGGGTTCCCTTGATTCAGAAAATTGGGATCCTGGCGGGTTAGATGAGAAGTGGTGTAGTCAAGAGGGGGTAGTCTACATCTCCCAGAGAGGCCTTAGGGAGGTGTATGGGCATGATCCTCTCAGTCCACTAGCATCCAGGCCAGAGTTATGGGCTGATGGTGGGTGTACAGTATGTCCCCTAGAGTGTTACAGCATTGATGCTCTAAGCCCAGTGGACCATGCTCTGCGCAAGCCACCTTAAGAGGGTAGAGTAGTCCCAGTAATGGATACTCCAGCATGGGGTAATCCTAGTTGTTATACATCTAAAGTTAGGATGTATCTGTTATTGTATGATGAAAAGATATGTACTGTAATGTGTTGTTATGTTTTGCAGTGCTACCTGAAGGAAGGTTCCGCAAATTTAGATCCCAGCCGGGACGTTGGGGTTCCACCAGGGGGAGAATGTAGCCATGTGTAAGATTGGTGTACATATCTCTTTCTCATGCTGGCAGTAAACCTGGTAAGTATGCAGGAATGCCAGTAGTTATCATGGAGGTTTGCCCTCACACCCTGGTGAGGTGTCATATGTCCCCAAAGGAAGTGACAACATGCATTGTGCCCCACTTAGTGGTACAGAGCAGGTTTGTTCTCTGGGGGGTGATATAAGACACAGCACTGCCTAAAGTTAGAAGTCAGTTCCTGTTGTTGTGCTGCCTGTTCACTGAGAGGCACGTGAAGGTTTGCAACAGTGTTGCAGTGTCTCCTGCTAGCTGTGAGTGAGTAAGCAGACGCAGCAGTATTAGAGGAGCTGGCAGAGTTAGAGGAGCTGACAGACAGAGCAGCTCAAGAGAGAGACAAAGCAGCTCAGGAGAGGAGATTACAGCAGCCAGAGAAGCTGGGGAATCTCTCTCTGAGAGTAAAGGTGGAAAGCAGCTCTATTAGGGACAAGGGACCTTCCTAAGAGAGTGCTGCAAAGAGATGAGTGGCTGAGCTGTTATCTGTGAGGGGCAGCTTGCCCATACCACCATGCAAATAAAGATGCCCTTGTTAAAGATACCTCCACTGGGTGAGTGTGAAGTTACTCAGCAGTGGATGGCACCACCAAGAAGGAGTTCCTCACCAGGACCATCTCCCTGCGGAAGCACAGATCCTGATGAGGTGGAGGCGCTGCACATGAAGTAAGTTGGACTCGCACCCACTACCTCAGCTACCTGTCCTAATGACATCCCCTAATAACATCAAGCGGGAGACTCAAGAGTCCTGTTACTTGCAGGTGCACCACCACACACGCCTTGTAATGGGGGACTGGTTAGACTACACGGGCCAATATGAGATTGGGTGGGTCAGGCCAGAGGGAACACCCGTTACATATATATACACACTTGCGTATGTAAATGGTTTTACCCCAGCATGAATGGATGTATTTAATTTATTTTACTTTATTAAACCTTTCTAAACATCACACACACACACACACACACACACACACACACACACACACACACACACACACACACACACACACACACACACACACACACACACACACACACACACACACACACACACACACACACACACACATACATTACAGCCGTGGTAGCAGCGCAAAAACTTTATTTTCCCAATCTTCCCCCCTGTCGGCCGGTTCCATGCTCACTGCCGCGCGCGCGGTCGTATTATAGAAAGGCTGACTAACCACAGCCAACTATAGCTGCCGCGCGCACGCATGGCGCAGCAAGCGCACGCACTATAGAACGGCCCTTACACTAATCTCTGACATTTTGCAACACATTTACCAAGAGCTGTGGATTTGTACGAGTGCTAAGACGATGCAAGTTGTACTACTTTTAATGTAGAAAACCAGTTCATTTTCAGCCAGATGCTTAAAAAAAAAGTAATCTATATCACAGGGCCAACGACGAGGGGAAAGACGGAATAATTGCCCCGTGCCCGGCGGCTGCGGGGGACCATCCATCCGGATGTTGGGTCTCTGTTTGCTCTCAGCTGCTCTGACGGAGACTTCAGTCGAATAACACGCCCCCGCTGGTCAGTGCCGGACGTTGGGCCCGCCCGGAAGTCAGGCCCAACTTCTGCATCCAGCAGTGCGGGACCAGAGGCCACCCCCCACAGGGTTAAATTCTTGTGGCGGGGGAGGGATTGAGTGTGAAAGGATGGGGGTTGAGTGTGAGAGGAAGGGAGGAGGGGTTGAGAGAGGAGGAGGAAGAAGAGTGTGAGCAGTAAGCAAGCGTAAGGGCTGGGACCCGCTGCGCCCGGCGACGTGGGCGGCCGCGTGAGTGTTCCCCACCAGCAGGGGAATCCTTCTGAGCAGGTCCCAGTCCCCCCTCGCTGCACGGCTCACTATGTGCTGTGACGCGTCAGCCGCCTGGGGATGCAAGAAAATTGTGATCCCGAGCGGCGACGCGTCACGTGGTGCGCTGATGAACCTATCAGCGGCGGGAGCGGGAGCTGTCAGAGAGCTTCCTCCACAAGGTAGGGGGTGGTGTGTGTGTGTGTATCAGCGTGTGTGAGGAGGGCATTTGAGGGGGAAGGGGGAGGGAGCGGGAGCTGCTTACCTTCCAGCAGCCCCCAGCAGCTCCCTCCTGCAGCCCGGGAGACCGAGCCCGTGGAGGGAAGGGGGGGGAGTAGCGGGTCCCTCCGCTCAAACCACGCCCCCTCCACTCAAACCACGCCCCCCTCCGCTCAAACCACGCCCCCCTCCCGCTCCGGCTCCCTACAGACCGCATATCGCAGTCTGTGCCTGTCAGCGCGCCGCCTGTCTGCAGTGCGGGCGTGCTGACTGAGGGAGCGGGGCCTTAGCCTAAGAGAGGGAGAGAACGAGAAGGGGAGAGAAATGGAGGGGGGTGAGAAGTGGGGCTCGCATGGCTGCAGGCCTGCGCCTCCGGTAGAAACTCAAGTCCTGGGCCCTGGGAAAGATATCGGTGGCCCTGCATATACACAGACATATTTTTATTTGATTACAACACCCTGAGTCTAAAAACGACTGCAATAAAGTGGGGTGAGACCACTATGATATTCCACCTTTGGTATCACGACTGTCTTTTCATACGTCGCTTTGAGCGAGAGAGAAAAATTGTCAAAGCAGGCTGGTGAAAAATGTACTTCTACTAAGAATAGTAATTCCTAGGGAATTAGGACAAGATTAAAACACACGTGTCTGTCTCACAGCAACCTTACTGTCAGAGGTGGCTGCAGCATATACATCCTGCCCCTGGTAATAAGTCAACCTGAAACCTGACGCTGCAGTAATTCTCCTTTAGACCTATTCAGTAAGGCTAAGGCCCCGGTCACGGCGCTGTTATGCGCGCCCGTGCTTTTGGCTGCTCGTTCCGGCGATTCCCCGGTCTGTAGCTCACTGCAGGAGCAGAGACCGGGGGGGGGGGGGGCGTGGCGGAGGAGTGACGGGGGCGCGGCCATGACGTCACCCGGTAGGTTCGCCCTCATTGGCTGAACCGCCGGGGGGCGTGCCTAGCCGCTCGACGCGAGTTCCTGCTCTCAATTCTATTGAGAGCAGGAGTAGCTCTCGCGCGAGCGCTGCAGCCCCCCCTCGCAGCGGGCCCGGCGCCATTGCGGGGAGGGCTCTCGTGAGCGCAGCGTCTGCCACAGCGGACGCTGTAGCAGGCAGCGGGGGCAAGGCCTTACACTGCAGAGTCTACATTTTAACAGTTGCTATTACTTTTATTGGTTACAGTGGAGGTCATTAACCCCTTCACTGCCAGAGGGGCCAGCAACGTATAGCAAAGCAATGCGTTGCTGATCGAGACGTGGAACATTTTCAATGACGTTCACGAGTCAGGCGCAATTTGCCCCTTTTTCTAAAAACATGTTATTGAATTTTTGCAAAAACAGCTAGGCCCAAAAGAAAAAGAAATGGTTAACATTATAAGTCAATGTTCAAGGTCACATGGCCTTTTATAATACTGCAATTTTCGGTACATTCTGGAGACATTTTAGTAAAAGTTCTTGGTTACAGTTGCGCTTTTGCAAAACATTTGCGAACACAAGAAATTTAAGGGAAAAAAGTGCAAGAAATGTTGTGAGGAAGATATTCGCATATCTCTGGTTGCTGTCTCTTCTCTTCTCTTAGCAAAGTACCTCAATGTATATCTTATTATATAGCAAACGGAAATATTACTGTATGCTCATTTGCATGTCTAAGACAGCATGAGTATACAGTAATGAGCAAACAGTAATATTTCCATTTGCTATATGCTTTGCTGTGGAGGGTTTTTGTCACTTTTTTTTACCCACCATAACTTAACTAAGCATCTTATTATAAGTAGTTGTGCCAACAACTGCATACACTGCTGGTCATTGGCAAAACTAAACGTCCATCCCGAAAGTTTGGGTACGGCTTGCTGAGATAAAATACTGAAAATACAGACCTGGTATTTGCATACTGTAGTTTCCACTTTAAATATTGTTGTTTAACGCCCTTTTCTGTAGTATATTACTATACCACTTTATGAGACTTGAATGGAATGTAGCTTTTCAAATGTGTTTCTTTGTACTGCATCACAATGCAATGTTTTATAGAAATGTTTTCTTTAACACTCCCCCTGACCCAATAAAAAAAAGGGTTTGCAGATTCTGGGCTAAAAATGTAATATAACAATATATCTATCCTATAATTCAGAAAGTTTGTTTGTTTGTTTGTCCAGCTATACCGTACAAATCCACACGCTTAATCCTAGAGCGACCAAACTTGGCAGGCTATCTAATAGGATCAAAAGGGAGAGCGTAGGTTTTGTGGGGTTTTGGTATGTTTGGACTACAGCTTTGAGCAGCCCCCGAACAAATGTTCATAAAAACGTTGTTTTTTTTCACTCTAGCGCCTCAGGGAATTGGTCCATTAACTTCAAATTTGGAAATGTAGATATATATTTGGAGGAGACATAGGGGCCTATTCTATAAGCCTCGATAAGTCACTTATCGAGCACTTATCGGCCAAAATGCCTACTGCTATTCAATAAGTGGGCGATAAAGGCATTACAGGCATACCCCGCTTTAAGGACACTCACTTTAAGTACACTCGCGAGTAAGTACATATCGCCCACTAGGCAAACGGCAGCTCACGCATGCGCCTGTCAGCACGTCCTGAACAGCAATATCGGCTCCCTAACTGTACCGAAGCTGTGCGCAAGCGGGGAGACTATAGAGCCTGTTACACATGCGTTATTTACATCAGTTATACACGTATATAACGATTGCAGTACAGTACATGCATCAATAAGTGGGAAAAAGGGAGTGCTTCACTTTAAGTACATTTTCACTTTACATACATGCTCCGGTCCCATTGCGTACGTTAATGCGGGGTATGCCTGTAATCGCCAACATTTTCAGCCATCATGAAATAATCGCCAACATTTTCAGCCATCATGAAATAATCGCCTGGTGACCGGTGATAAGACACTTATCGTCAGGTTCTGAAACTCGTGCAATTCTAGTAGCCGTGATTAGCTTATCAAGGCGAATGGCGGCTCTAGAATGGCGAGTTTCTCCCAAAATCCTCACGCCAGGAAAAGTTGGCGTGAAGGTGGTGAGAAGCTGCTGAGAGGCGGCGAGAAAGGACTTAGAAAAAAATAATTCATTTTTTTTCTGAATCGGATTGATGCCGGGAGTCTCCGGAGCTGATATCCATTAATATCAGTACCGGAGACTCCCGGCATGAATCCCAAGCAATAAAAATGCATTTACAGGCAATGAAGGGGTTAAACCCCTCCCACTGCCCACCCACCAAGGGCCAAATATCCCCTTCACCCACCCCTGCTGCCCACAATAAACATTAAAAACACAACAACACTATTACCCACCTCCTCTACCCCCACATGATTGGTACCAGAGGCTGCAAGTGTCCTCAGGTGGCCCCCGCTGGTGTCTGGGGGCCCTCGGGTGGTCCCCGTGGGTGTTGGTGGGCCTGCGGGTGGCTGGGGATCCTCGTGTTGTCCCAGCGGGTGTCTGGGGGCCCTTGGGTGGTCCCCGCGGGTTTTTGGGGGCCCTCGGGTCACTTGGGTCCCCGCTGGCCTGCAATACCAATCCTGTGGCAAAATAAAAATGCGTAATACATTGAAATATATTAACCCCCCAACACATACAGTACAGTAATGGGCAAAATAACTATTATCCAGATATGGATAATAGCTCATGTACCCATTATAAAATCAAACATTAGCCAGCCAGCATAAATAAAGTAAATACAACCTTCTACTTACCCCTGCCATCATGAAGGGCGTCCTCGTCAGCATACTGGAGGTCCATGTCCTCCAATGCCAGCAAGAATACATGAAAAGATACAATCTAATGGCCCCTAACCCCTTAATCACCTTAGCGGTTAATAACTGCTATAGTAATTAAGGGGTTAACCCCAGTCCACCACTACCCACCCGGGAGGCCTAACCACCCACCAAAGGGCCTCTATACTCAAACTATACCCATTGAATGGCACAGTGGTATATCATACCCATATAATATGGACATGATAAGCACTATAGCAGTCAATGGTCAACCTAAGACAAATAATTAAGGCCAAAAATACACAATAATAAACGATACACAAGCATCCAAACACCCCAATTCAAGAAATAAAAGCACTAGCCAACCAATTAAATAAAAGCACTTGCTAAACAATTAAATAAATAAAAGCACTAGCCAACCAATTTAAGAAATAAAAGCACTAACCAACAAAACAATTAATGAATTTCAACCAGTAGCCAACAAAACAAATAATTAATTTAAAATGCTAACCAATCCTAAAATGCACTAAAAACAAGCCATCCAAATGAAAAACAATTTAATCCAAACAATAAAACAGAAATCGAAAAAATAACAATCAATAGAAAACAAGCATTTGCCAAAAAATGCATTGGCTGTCACTGTATTTATCTGTACCCTGGCACAGATTAATACATTATCAGTCAATGGGCAAGTAAATACATAAAAATAAATAAATACAATAAAAAGACCTGAAGAAAAAATCATCCTTAAAGTGATGTCACATTCTTATGAACAAATGTAACCTATCACATGGTACAGCAACCAATGGTATTGTCTTCAATCCCATTGGCTGTAATACCATGTGATATAGCCATGTGGTTTTAAGGATGTGACGTACCTCCCTTGGAAGTGACGTCACATCCTTTAAAAAAAAAAAAAAAAAAAAAAAAAAGAGGCGGGCACATGATACAGTGTCCAATCGGATTGGAGCTGTACCATCTGACCCTAAAATGTGATGTCACAGGCCATATATAAGGCCTATACGTCTCATTTTACCTCAAGAAGCCGATGAGACAACATCCTGGATTGTTTGGATTGAAAGAAGATAGAAGATAAAGAAAAGATAAAAATAATTACAGACGAATTTAGAAGACGGTGATAGAAGATAAAATAAATATTTTTTGTTTACCTGATGCTGGTCTTCAAGGTGGATGGCGTCAGATTGCGTCGCGGTATAAGAGCTTGCAGATACAACGGGATTCAGAGGGTGAAGACTTCTAAAGGTAAATAAAATATTGAATGTATTAAATTGTTTTTTTATTGTATTTATTTATTTTTATGTATTTTCTTGCCCATTGACTGATAATGTATTAATCTATGCCCCTTTAGGGTACAGATAAACACAGTGACAGCCAATGCATTTTTTGGCAAATGCTTGTTTTCTATTGATTGTTATTTTTCGATTTCTGTTTATTGTTTGGATTAAATTGTTTTGAACTTGGATGGCTTGTTTTTAGTACCTTTTAGGATTGGTTAGTGGTTTAAATTAATTATTTGTTTTATTGGCTACTGGTTGAAAGGAATTAATTGATTTGTTGACTACTGGTTTTATTTATTTAATTGATTGTTGGATAAATGTTTATTTAATTGTATTCTTATATTTTGGAATAACATCATTGTAATTCTTTGGCTGTTTTAGTGATAGATTAATGTAATTGATGTGTACTATAGTTGAGGCTTTTTAGTTTTTATTGTTGAGGTGTTTAGGTGCTTGTGTATTTCTTTGATTTATTGTGTATTTGTGGACTTAATTATTTTTATTCGGTTGACAATTGATTGATATAGTGGCTTATCATGCCCATATTATATGGGTATGATATACCACTGTGCCATCCAATGGGTACAGGGTGGGTATAGTGGTCCCAGGGTGGGTGATTAGGCCTCCCGGGTGGGTAGCGTGTGATGGTGGGTTAACCCCTAAATTCTATAGCGGTTATTAACCACTACGGTGCTTAAGGGGTTAGGGGCCATTAGATTGTATTTTTTCTTGTATTGTTGCTGGCATCGGAGGACATGGGCCTTGAGTATGCTGACAAGGATGCCCTTCATGATGGCAGGGGTAAGTAGAAAGGTTTATTTACTTTATTTATGCTGGCTGCCTAATGTTTGATTTTATAATGGGCAACTTAGCTATTATCCATATTTGGATAATAGTTATTTTGCCCAGTAATGTACTGTATGTGTTGTGGGTAGCGTTGTTGTGTTTATTGTTTCTGGGGGGTAGAGGTACTGGGTGAAGGGGAAAGTAGCCCCAAGGGTGTGTGTTTAGGCCTGCAGGGGGGTATCGGGACTGGTTAACCCCTTTATTAACATAGCGGTTCCCACCGCTATGGTAGTGAAGGGGTTAACTCCTCTCGCCACCTTCCAGGCAGGCCTAGCCACCCACCATGGGACTACTACCCCCTTCATCCACCCCCTCTGCCCCAAGAAATAGGCTAGTGATGTTTAACCCCTTCATTGCCTTAGTGGCTGGCGAGATTTGTACAGGGAGAGGCGACTCTCTCTGTGCATCACTCTCAGCAGCTGGAAAAAAATTGCCCAGTTTGCTCTTTTCAGAGGGGCGATCTTCACGTCGCCGGCTACTCACCCGTTTTGTGAATTTTGCTATCACAGGTAATCGAGGCTTTCTGAATAAAGTGATAACAACTCTCAAAAACAGGTGGTGTAAACGTCCCGGCAATTTTTTTTAATGAAGGCTTATAGAATAGGCCCCTATATATCAATTAAAGAATAATTACCAATGATGCTGAGTACGAGGAGGTGCTCCATATTGTCTGCTGAATACACTTATTAGCTAGATGTATGCATTACCATAATATACATCATTTTTTGATAATTGATCCACAAAGTACCGGTTCAAAAGCGTTTTTCTTGATTTTAGCTAAATGTCTCACGCTTTGTACTTGCGTTCCACTGCGAACTGTGCGAACAAAACAAAAGCATGTGAATAAAGAGCTTTTATTTGTAAATTTTAGCTTTGGTGTAGTCTGTCTGTGGTTTTCTTGCCATTCTCAATTATAACAGACAATAGAGAAGCCCAATGCTACATCTAACATGACAGAAATACACAGTAAAATACTTATATATTCTCTTGAAAAAGGGTCATTTAGTTTAACCCTTTGGCCAAAGCGTTGTAAGCTTGCAAGCCACGACAAGGCAGACACCCATTCGCAAGTCCTAACACTACCAGATAAAATACTAATATACCTCTATTAGGATTAAAATTCTCATTTACCTCTATTAGGAGGGAGAAAGACCACATTGGATCTATATCCAGTAGAATGAAAGGACCTACTAATGTAGCATTGGGCTTCTCTGTCGTCTGTTGTTTACATATGCCACGCTCAATAGCACTCCTTTTTGACACACATATTTTTATATATATATATATATATATATATATATATATATATATATATATATATATATATATTTATATATTTTGTGGGGGCTCAGGGGTTCCAAAAAGAGCTTGCTGGGGTTTTGTGTTTTGTCATTCTCAATTATATTCTTGACTTGATAGGATGCAATTGGTTAGGATAGAGTGTTGGGGTTAGTTTGTTTTTAAATGTTTGGGGTTTCTCAGAGCTTGTTGAGTATCTGTGTGTTTATTAGTTTGTTTTTATTTTAATAGATGCACACCAACCGCCACCCCTTCCCCCCACGTTTCAGAATCAGAAGCACAAAGAAAGGCTGCGTGAGAGCAGCAGAAACATCAGAACTAATGGACAAACAAATTGAAAAACAGAGATTACAACAAGAAGCAGTCTGAAATTCTGAAACGGCAGAACAAAGGAGATGTCTACCTGAAGAACAAAGATTGAGACATTTTATAATAAAAAACAGAAGCGCATGCACCATAGTGTATTACAGTTGAATACATAATTAGGTTAAAGAGAAACCTTAAAAATGTGCACTCACAAACATGTCTTGATAAAATTGCAATATTGAAAACCTGTCAACAGGTAGGGACTGGCTGCTGAGCTGTGAAGCAGGAGAACGGATGAATCGCCTCACCACCACTCACCCCAGACAAGGACGACCTCTGTCGAGTCCAGTCCAGATGTATATCAAGTGTCCTAGGACACAGAAAGGGGGCGGGTAGGCTCCAGCAAAGCCGCAGGGAATCCTCACCGTAGCATCTGATGTATGAGCACAAAAGCCGGCAAAACAGCTGATTTTCAGTCCGCGACAGAAGGGCGTGGCTAGGCACACAGCATCAAATGACGTGCCTGCTGGAGCACCAATGAAAATGGCCCTACGCGATTTGTCGCATAGAAAGCAACTTCCTCAAGGGAATAAGGCCTCGTTCAGGGTGCCAGAGGCAGGAGTTGGAGGGTGGGCGTTCGGGAGGGAGGGCGGCAGTCTGCTGGGCGATGTGTGTTCATCCTCCCAGCAGACTTTTTCAGGAGTTGAGGAGGCGGGGAGGGGGCGGGGCTACAGACGGCAGGTTAGGGATCCAAGTTGCAGTCTTGAAATCATTCTCAAGAATGATTTCATTGGCTGCCTAAGTCCCAGTGATGCTGCTGCAGCTTTAAAAAACGATTTTTTTGTTTATTGCAACTGTAGCCAGCGTCAACTCCGTTCTTCGGAGACAGTGCAGCTGCTACCCTGACAACCAGTATTCAATTTGAATACATTGTGTCCCACGGCAGCTGGCACGGCAGCACGCCCTCCCTCCGAAGCCTGCACCCTGAACAAGGCCTAACCCATGAAAATGTCCCAAATGTGGCATTTGCACATTCCAGCATGTTAGCAAGAGGAGACCCTCACAGTATTGTAACATCCAGCTGACCGCACGGGCAATGCAAAATCAGAGGTATTGAATGCAAGCTCCGTGCTTGTGGAAGTCCGTGTGTCACGGCAATGTGTGATGTAATGACATCACTAACCCTAAGAATTTCGTCCCCACAAGGATAACTTCAGCAGGGTTGTGTCCAAATAATGAATATAGAGAAGTATTTATAGAGGACTCATAAGTGATCTACAATTGATAAATTGATAACAAGACTAGCTGTGGTAGCAATGCTAATTGTATAATAAATTAGGTATCTGCATATAATGTGGTAACACAAAAAATACATAATGTGAATACTGACCATCATTAACACAAACAGAATATACATACATTAATTGATTATATTAAATATAAAGTTTATATGTGAAAATTGTCAAGACGCGATGAGTATTGTCTATAAAGATAAAGACACCATAATCAAAACAACCATGGTGAAAAAGTCTATATAATGTACTCATATGCAACAACTAATGAATGACAGTATGTAATAGCAATGAACACATACATTTACAAAATAATATATGAAAATATATACATCTGTAGAAATAATATATTACTGGGTATAATCCTAATCAAATGGGATTATATATATATATATATATATATATATATATATATATATATATATATATATATATATATATATATATATATATATATATATATATATATTAGTGCCAGGGGGAGAAAAAACTCCAGGCATTAAGCTGGGTTACTCGGATGTTGGTTATTGGTCGTCTCCGGGGATTGGGTGAGAGGTAAAGTAAATTGGACTGAAAATTAGCCAATTCAATTTTGTATTGTGAAGAGAATACTGGTTTAGCTCCCAGATGTTTGTATGAAATCTGTGGAGAATAATACATACATGTATTTAGTAATCTTTATGTTATATATATATCTATATATATATAGATATATATATATATATACAGTGTTCGACAAACCTATACATTTGCTCGCCCTGGGCGAGTGGATTTAACATCGTGGCGAGCTCCTATTGGCCCAAGCAGCATATGTTTGGTACTAGGTGGCGAGTAGATTTTTTTGTGTGGCGAGTAGATTTTTTGGTGATTTGTCAACCACTGTATATATATATAACATAACATATACAGTTATACAGTAATAAACAGTATTCTCCTCACAATCCTAAACATGGGAATAATTTTTTAGAGAGGGGGACCCAAAATCAATCTGTGAGGGAGTATATATAATTCCTTCCCATTTCGACAACAAAATCAATTTCATCCCATTTATACTCTTCAACGAAGGAAAATAGGAGAATGCATGGAAGATGGACTAGGGCAGGGAAGAAGATTAAAGAAAAGGAAACATTTAGATGAAAGAATTATGAACCACCTGAACCCAATGATATTTTCAATCTCTTCACATGTGCTCACTCCGGATCCTGTTACAGAATAATAATGTCAAAAATCCTTTCAATCAGATCACTGTTTTACCGGTTTGCCCTAGGGCTGCCGCCGATTCGGTTGAGTTGTATGTTGATCTTAATAGCTTCAGTTTAAGTTTAAGACAAGTTTTAGAATACTCGTCGGCGCACCTGTATGCAAAGTGACGTTAACAAGGTGTTTCTTAATGACAGGTATGGCTAAGGATCAAATACCCATTTTTTTTTAATTTAATTTTTTTTAATTGTCATTGATATTTTTATTTTATTTTCCAAGCATTTTATAGTTAACATGGAACATCCACAATAAAATAAAAATAAGATACATTGCAAGAAAACAAATACATATATAATTATGACATTTATACATTTTCCATACATACAAAATTGAATTGGCTAATTTTCAGTCCAATTTACTTTACCTCCCACCCAATCCCCGGAGACGTCCAATAACCAACATCCGAGTAACCCAGCTTAATGCCTGGAGTTTTTTCTACCCCTGGCACTATCCTTTACATCTTGCTGAATGATTTAACCTTACTTTTATCTGTGTCCTTCTGATATTTGCCTCAAGATGCTCCAAGATGTGTGTTCAAATGCTTGTTTGATCAAATCTAAATCTTGTTGTGGCACTGTGTCAATAAACTGTTCCCATTTTTTAAAGAATTTCTCTGTTTTTAAGCTCTTTATTTGTCTCTGCCTCCATTTTGTCTAACATCATTAATCTTGTCAGGTAGTCTTTAACTGTGTCTAAAGTGTGTGTGGGGGGGGGGGGGTCGGTGCAGGTTTAATCCACTTTAGCATTACACATGTTCTTGCTGAGAGCAAAATGATTTTCGCTAACCTTGGAATGTTATTACCCTCATTAACCTAACTCCAAATATCAGAGGCATCCATTCTTTTACCCAGTTATGTCCTGTATAAATTGCAGAACTCATTCCCAGAAATCACAGGGGATCCCTGTGACGGTGAGGGGGTAACCAGGCCATCAATAAAGGTATTATGCTCGGCTGGTTACCTCTGAACCATATTTGTGGGTTTAGAGTGTCAGCTCTTGGACCCATTGGTTGTACATGAAATGTATGAGATTGTTCAACAATAAGGAATTGATGTGTGTTTTACCTTTCCAGGAGTGCTAACCAGTGGAGATTCACAGACTATGAGTTTCAAGGGGAGTTTTGCGGAAAAAGTGTTGTCATGTGTGTCGGTAGACAGGGCCCAGAGTTGCTGGTCACCCCAAAAATTTTTTCGGGAATCAAGTCAGATTCCCGGGGACATATAGGCACAGACCTCTGGTCAAAATCCTCCCTTGAAAATAGTTCCCGACTCACCACTAAGTTCCCTGCTTCAGCACAACCCAGAAAGGTAAAAGGGGCATAGGGATGTGAGTTGTCCCTGAACCAGTCAACGAGTCCCTAGTATAAGGGGGGACACCCAATTAATGACCAGATCACCCTGAACCTAATATAGGGGTTCAGGGGGTGCTCCAGTTATATCTAAGACTGTGAGGTTTTGTTAAAGTCTAAAGTCAGGTTTTGCAGAGTGGGAGGCATAAGGCTAGTGGGACTAAAAAGTACATGTTCTCATTCTATCCCTCGTCACCAAAAAGACTTAGACATTTGAGCAGCATAAAAGTGTAAGGTTTATACTTTATTAAAGTAAGGTTCAGAGGGTGTTATAGTGTATGTATAATCCATGCAGCATTTGCATCGGAGACCTAATGTCTACCCCGCCTTCTAGCTGCAAAGAGAGTCCAGGATATGGAGGTGTCAAGACCATTTGGTAGCAAGGAAGGGCAGAAGAAACGGCACCAACAGCCATATGGGTTCTGTCAGACTCTGCGGAGCCGTCCCTGCAGATAGCCACGCCTCTTTCTCTGACATCATCAGCAAGAGCCCTGCTCTGATTAGCTGCTGAGAAATTTCTCTGGCTTTTTGATTGGGCCATACTAATTTGGGAATGAAGCACCAGAGGTGTTATTATAAATCCTTACGCAGCTCAGATTTTCAGTTTTCTAAGTTTCTCTAAAGTTTTCTAAGGTTTTTCCAAGTTTCTCTAAAGTTTTCTAAGATTCTAAGCAGCAAGTGAATCGCAGCCCTTTGGAGAGACAGGGAGTTGCGGCGTTTGGAACTGCAAAGTATAATTTTTTCAACCACAATTATATATATATATATATATCTGAAATGGAGGGAAATGCAATATAAGATTATGCACAGGGCCTATTATGCTTTTGATATTGAATACAAAGTGATAAGAAATCTAAAAGTGCCCCAAATGCTCCCAGGAGAGGGCAGATTTTAAACTCTGTCTTTGGGATTGTGGGGCTGTCACGGGAGACCAGGCAATTACACTTTTATACCGGGATCATATTACTGAGCAAAACCAAGAAGAAAAACAAATGGTCATTTATTCCATTGGAACAGACGTACACACAGTATGTATATACATAAATATATATAAAAAAAAATTCTAGAATATGAAGTCCATTTGCCATCTCATCAATCCACCTTATTGTCCATGGATTTTACACATTGCATGTTTCGGTTTATTATACTGGATCAATATACATTATCTTGAAGTGCATCTTTGTTTTGCCTGCTTGTGTTGCCTAACCTATAGATGGCAGAACCGTACAGTGAAGGCTCAGAGTTGCAGAACGTTGTTTTCATTATTCCATCACGTAATGTCACATTGGTGAGTTCGCGCCATCCATCCACTGTCTATTTCAAAACCAATTTGGCAACGTGTGGTTTTCTGACACTTCCCGTGTTAGGAACTAACTATCCTTCATCTTTAATACTGTCTCAGGATTTATTATATGAAACAGCTGATGCGGAAACGTGCGTGGCCTCAAATGCTCCTCTGGTGTTCATACGGTGCCACCCAAGACATTACAATGGGCTAGGAATCTAGAACTGACACATTGAAGAACTAAGCACTGTATCTGCTTTTAGATTGGAAATGTGCCTAACAGTGTGGAGAATACTTATGCTGCACGTTTTAATTCTCAGATCATTATGAGCTCAAAGGGACTGCTGTTTCAACAGCCTCTCAGTCGAAGGTGAATGACGGACTGGAAATGAATATTTTTTTTTTCTTCATCTTCCAGATCCTTTTGTGCTGCGTTTTCTGAAGGTGAGGTCACAGAGAGTTCAAATCTAATCATCAGGCACTCGTTTATTATGTTTCGTCTGCGCTGCTATTCTCCAGGTGATGTTTATTTCTAATTGGCCCCAGCCTCTTCAGCCCTGCATTGACTTTGTACAAATGTAATGTAAAAACGAGATGACGGGCATGTTCATTTATAGAAATAAAAGATGTGTCTGTCAGTGGGTTGCAAGTGGATGGGAGACGGAGGGGATATTACCGCACACAATAACAATACAGGGCCAGAGTGTATGTTTTGCCCATGCTTACTGGAACAAAGGATCATCCACATTCTGTAGGCCGGGTTTTTAAGATACCTGATTTGAGAGCCCTGGCCACACTGAGGATATGTTATGGGATTTGCAATACAATGTAAGCACTTCTCCACAAACAACGTGTCTAATATTTGGTGGTCCGTGTAATTTTGCAGCAGAAAAAAGTGTGTTTTGGTGCATTCCACCATTTTGCAGCGTACAGAAACGGTTTCTTATATCTGGAGCAGATTAATAGAAAACATATTTATGCCACCTCCAATCTGTTTTTTTTTTTTTTTTTGACCACGTTAAGGGGGGAAAAGTAATGTGTGTGTCACGTAACCCCAGCTTTAGATACTCCCCAAATTGCAAGTTGACCAACATGGGGCAAACATCGAAGCCCAGATCTTGATACATTGATGTAAAGTGATCACAATTATGCTTTTGGCATCAATTTTGCTCTCTGATATTCTGAGAGTCCTACTGATTTTCAGCAGCAGTTGTCTCATACAATTCAGTGGAGTATCACATGCTCTCATGAACTCTCATGTTTTTAAAAATGACAACTTAAATTTATTGACCTTTTTAATATGAAATCCATATTCCAGTAATTTTAAATGAAAACCATTGAAAGAAGTATATTCTGGCCATTGCGTTGGCCTCTACAACTGACAGAATGTGTTCTTGGTTTAAACCCCTCTCCCTGTTTGTGATAAGCTGCTATAACTTACTCAGTTATAAGGATAAGAAGATCAGAAGGGAGAGGGTGACGTTTTTTGCACTCTAATTAACACCTATTTTTTGTAGTACAGGCATGCCCCGGTTTAAGGACACTCACTTTAAGTACACTCGCGAGTAAGTACATATCGCTCAATAGGCAAACGGCAGCTCACGCATGCGCCTGTCAGCACGTCCTGAACAGCAATACCGGCTCCCTACCTGTACCGAAGCTGTGCGCAAGCAGGGAGACTATAGAGCCTGTTACACATGTTATTTACATCAGTTATGCACATACATGACGATTGCAGTACAGCACATGCATCGATAAGTGGGGAAAAGGTAGTGCTTCACTTTAAGTACATTTTCGCTTTACATACATGCTCCGGTCCCATTGTGTATGTTAATGCGGGGTATGCCTGTATATGGTAAACTGACTGCATGCGTAAAATACTGGCAGACAAACAATATCAAGCTCAGCTCTGAGGAATCAGTACACAGTGTATTCGGGGCAAATGTGTTGTTAAACTTACACTTAAAGAGGCTTTTTCATACGGCATCACGACAGACTGTAACGCAACGCAGACCTCAGCAAGCTGTATTTGTGATCATTCCAGAAAGATAAATGAGTTCATTATTAACTTAGAAAATTCTTGAAAGCGTGACCTGGCACTACTTCTTGAGGACTGCACTCTGGGGAATCTGATGTATGTCATAAAAATATATGTATGTATGTCTTTATTTATATAGCGCCATTAATGTACAGTCACAGTGCTTCCCAGCAGTAATACACGTAACAATCATATAAATAACAAATAATATAAATACCACATAAACGCATGAAGTGTCCGAATACCACGTGCTGCCAAGTTTGTTTTGAAACTGACAATTAATTGATGGATCGATAATTTATATATTATATAAACCCCACACTGATGAGACCCATCAAGGTCGAAACAGCTGTCTGTGGGTGGTTTTCTGGGTATGCACCTTAACCCTGGCTGTGCTCAAAGCTGTGACCATGCAGCAAGCTTAAGCCTATAGGGAACCATGTTAAAAATGGTTATTGAGGCAAAAAGTGACACTGTGTGCTCATTTGCATGTCATTTCCCAGAATCCCTTGCTGCAGTGGAAGTGCTGTATGCTGGGTGATAATGGGGAAAGGCGGGGTTGCAGACCTGCCTAAGACATGCAGATGAGCATACAGTTATATTTGCATATTTGCTTTCCTGTGGAGGGTTTTTGTCACTTTTTTTACTCACCATAACTTAACTCAGTATTATGGTTTAGCCTATCCCATAGCCTCTCTTGCATTCCCAGTAAAATCAACCCCACACTGATGAGACCCATCAAGGTCGAAACAGCTGTCTGTGGGTGGTTTTCTGGGTATGCACCTTAACCCTGGCTGTGCTCAAAGCTGGGACCATGCAGCAAGCTTAAGATTATAGGGAACCATGTTAAAAATGGTTATTGAGTCAAAAAGTGACACTGTGTGCTCATTTGCATGTCATTTCCCAGAATCCCTTGCTGCAGTGGAAGTGCTGTATGCTGGGTGATAACGGGGAAAGGCGGGGTTGCAGACCTGCCTAAGACATGCAGATGAGCATACAGTTATATTTGCATATATATATATATAAATATATAAATTATCGCTCCATCAATTATATATATATATATATATATATATATATATATATACTGTACAGTGTTCGACAAATCACCCAAAAATCTACTCGCCCAACCAAAAAATCTACTCGCCACCTAGTCCCGCCCCCAACTCCGCCCCTAGTCCCGCCCCCAACTCTGCCCCTAGTCCCGCCCCCAACCCCGCTTTAAAATAAAATATATAAATAAAATACATTTAATAAATTCCTAGTCAGAACAACATTCATTTTTGACATAAATGTATTTATTGTATTACATTATACTACAATTAGACGTGTGTGTGTGTGTGTGTGTGTGTGTGTGTGTGTGTGTGTGTCAATGTCGGATCTAGAAATAAAAAACAGATGTGAATGACTAGTTTCCTGAACCCCTTAACCATTGTCTGGACGTCGGCGCTTCACAGAGAGAGACAGACAGAGAGAGACAGACAGACACACACACACAGAGAGCGGCACACCCACACACACACACACAGAGAAAGAGAGACACACAGAGAAAGAGAGAGAAAGAGAGACACACAGAGAAAGAGAGAGAAAGAGAGACACACAGAGAAAGAGAGAATGAGAGACACACACTGAGAGAATGAGAGACAAAGAGAGAGTGCGACAGAGAGAGCGAAAAAGAGAGTGCGACAGAGAGGGAGAGGGAGACAGAGGAGGGAGAGGGAGACAGAGAGAGAGAGGGAGACAGAGAGAGAGAGGGAGACAGAGAGAGAGAGGGAGAGGGTGACAGAGAGAGGGAGAGGGTGACAGAGAGAGGGAGAGGGTGACAGAGAGAGGGAGAGGGTGACAGAGAGGGAGAGGGTGACAGAGAGAGGGAGAGGGTGACACAGGGAGAGGGAGGGTGACACAGGGAGAGGGAGGGTGACACAGGGAGAGGGAGGGTGACACAGGGAGAGGGTGGGTGACACAGGGAGAGGGTGGGTGACACAGGGAGAGGGTGGGTGACACAGGGAGAGGGTGGGTGACACAGGGAGAGGGAGGGTGACACAGGGAGAGGGAGGGTGACAGGGAGAGGGAGGGTGACAGGGAGAGGGAGGGGGAGAGGGAGGGTGACAGGGAGAGGGGGAGGGTGACACAGGGAGAGGGAGGGTGACACAGGGAGAGGGAGGGTGACAGGGAGAGGGAGGGTGACAGGGAGAGGGAGGGTGACAGGGAGAGGGAGGGTGACAGGGAGAGGGAGGGTGACAGGGAGAGGGAGAGAGAGGGAGAGGGTGACAGAGAGAGGGAGAGGGTGACAGAGAGAGGGAGAGGGCGACACAGGGAGAGGGCGACACAGGGAGAGGGTGACACAGCGAGATGGAGAGGGTGGGTCACACAGGGAGAGGGTGACATGGAGAGGGAGGGTGACATGGAGAGGGAGGGTGACATGGAGAGGGAGGGTGACATGGAGAGGGAGGGTGAAAGGGAGCGGGACAGGGTGACACAAGGAGAGGGTAACACAGGGAGAGGGTGACACAGGGAGAGGGTGACACAGGGAGAGGGAGAGGGCGACACAGGGAGAGGGAGAGGGTGACACAGGGAGAGGGAGAGGGTGACACAGGGAGAGGGTGACACAGGGAGAGGGTGACACAGGGAGAGGGTGACACAGGGAGAGGGAGGGTGACACAGGGAGAGGGAGGGTGACACAGGGAGAGGGAGGGTGACACAGGGAGAGGGTGACACAGGGAGAGGGAGGGTGACACAGGGAGAGGGTGACACAGGGAGAAGGATGGCCCGATGGGAGGGGGGGGCGGATGGCCCGATGGGAGGGGGGGCGGATGGCCCGATGGGAGGGGGGACGGATGGCCCGATGGGAGGGGGGGGCGGATGGCCCGATGGGAGGGGGGGGCGGATGGCCCGATGGGTGGGAGGGGGGGGGGTGACAGATGGCCCGATGGAAGGGAGGGGGGGGGGAGCGACAGATGGCCTGATGGAAGGGAGGGGGGGGGCGACAGATGGCCTGATGGGAGGGAGGGGGGGGCGACAGATGGCCCTGCAGGGGCCTGAGGCAGACAGGCATGGAAGCGGCTGGCTGCCGGAAGGGGGAGGAGTGGAAGCGCTGAGGAGGGAGGCCACTGCTCAGAGAGCCGGAGGCGGGGTAATCTCCCCCAACAACATGAGCCCGCCTCCGGCTTATTTTTTTTTCTCCAGCGCGAGCGCGGGAAAAGCAGCAGCGCGAGCGCGGGATATTTAAAAAACACATGTGTGCTGCTTGGGCCAATATTTACTCGCCCGGGGGTTAAATCCACCCGCCCGGGCGAGTAAATGTATATAATTGTCGAACACTGTATGTATGTGTATGTGTATGTGTATGTGTATGTGTATGTGTATGTGTATGTGTATGTGTATGTGTATGTGTATGTGTATGTGTATGTGTATGTGTATGTGTATGTGTATGTGTATGTGTATGTGTATATATACTGAGTTAAGTTATGGTGGGTAAAAAAAGTGACAAAAACCCTCCACAACAAAGCATATCGCAAATGGAAATATTACTGTATGCTCATTTGCATGTCTTAGACAGGCCTGCAACCCCACCTTTCACCATTATCACCCAGCACACAGCACTTCCACTGCAGCAAGGGATTCTGGGAAATGACATGCAAATGAGCACACAGTGTCATCTTTTGCTTCAAAACCATTTCTAACATGGTTCCCTATAGGCTTAAGCCTGCTGCATGGTCAAAGCTTTGAGCACATCCAGTGTTAAGATGCCTAGCCAGTAAACCCACCCACAGACAGCCGTTTCGACCTTAATGGGTCTCATCAGTGTGTGCTCATTTGCATGTCATTTCCCAGAATCCCTTGCTGCAGTGGAAGTGCTATGTTGCTGAGTGATAATGGTGAAAGGAGGAGTTGCAGACCTGTCTAAGACATGCAAATGAGCATACAGTAATATTTCCATTTGCTATATATATATATATATATATATATATATATATATATATATATATATATATATATATCATACGAACCAGCCCAAAGACCAGTAAAGAGACAGCAACCAACGAGGTGTAATCCAAAATAATCTGTATTGAAAAGAACAGATACACGAAAGCCAACGTTTCGGTCTCTCAGGGAGACCTTCCTCAGGGCCGTCTCCCTGAGAGACCGAAACGTTGGCTTTCGTGTATCTGTTCTTTTCAATACAGATTATTTTGGATTACACCTCGTTGGTTGCTGTCTCTTTACTGGTCTTTGGGCTGGTTCGTATGATATGTGGATCCCTATGGGACTAGCAACTGCCTTTTGCCTTACATTAGAGTGCTGACTGCTTGCTTTATATATATATATATATATATATATATATATATATATATATATATATATATATATATATATATATATATAACATTTCTTGCTGTATAATTAGTTCCATATTCTGTAACTCTGAGCCTTCCCTGGAAGGCTCAAACATTTATTGGTTAGGCAATACAGACATAAAAATGAGACACTTCAAGGTGATTTATGATTTTGTAAAATGTATCACAACTTGCAAGGCGTCCACATAGACTGTAAGCTCTTAGCTCCTCACACGCAATAAGGTGCAGATGGTACAGTACTGTACATCCATGGATAACAGTGGTCCTGAAGATTTCAGAGGTGATCCACAAAAACATTGAAAATGCAGGTCTTTTCAGCAGTCTGTGGCTTTTCTATCACAGATATTTGCACCTATGGTATTAAGCCAAGCTGGAGCATACCAACAGGAGTATTTCGGGAGGGGATACGCACATATCACAGTCTGTATCTTTATTACTCTGTTCCCATTTACTTACTGTCAAAAACTTCCCGTCTTGAGTTGTCTTATAAGCGCTTCTAATGTAAGATCTGGGCAACATCAAACTTTTCTTTGTGTTGATGAGCAGATACCCATTTAATGGTGCATACAATAGAGATAATAAAAACCCAACCAGGTGATAGTTGAATGCATTTTCAATTAAACGTACCAAAGAATGAAGACACTTTTGTGAGGATAGATAAACCTGAAACCAGAAAAAAGATGATAGTACTTGCCTGTACTAAAGTAATGTATCCAAGTTTACCTTCGCTTTATTTTTGCCTATGTCAGCTTGAGTGTCCTGCCCAATTAATAATTAGTTTACTGGAGTCAAATTTAATTAAAGTTTGCTGTGTGTTGCGATGTTAAGAATATGAGGGGTCACAGCATTTGTCTTACTGCATGGGTGGCCAGCTCCAGTCCTCAAGGGGCACCAACAGGTCAGGTTTTAAGGATTTCCCTGCTTCAGCACAGGTGGTTCAATAAGTAGCTCAGTTATTTACTGATTGAGCAACCTGTGCTGAAGCAGGAATATCCTTAAAACATGACGGGTTGGTGGCCCTTAAGGACTAGAGTTGGCCACTCTTGTCCTAATGGTCACATTAGGAGCGAAGACCCTTATTTAATATGCAGTGAAGCAGGTTCTCTATAGCAGGGAAACCCCTGAGTTCTATTCTAGGGAACAGAGCTCAGAGGCTTCCCTGCTGTGGAGAAGCGGCTTCACTGCATATTGAATGGACTACATTTTTTATGTGTGTATCACCAACATATTGTCTTTGATGTGTTCCTGTATTTTTAGAACTATTGTGTTGTTTATTACCAGTAGTTCAGAAATTAGCCTCCCCTCTTAATGATGAACAGTGGGTGTGGTGATAAATTCCTTCCGACAAGTGTTACAATAATGCCATTAAAATATTCAGTATTTTAATAATATAGTACACAACGGGTTAAAATCAACAGGAATTAACATTTTAAAAGTGCCTGTTCTGCGTTTGGCTCATAGAGGTTTTGAGAAGTCGGATCTGGCCAATATTAATGGGCCAACTTTATTGAGAAATAAAATCATAAAAGAACGATGTGTTTATAATATGGATGTCTGGTGACAGTACCCAGAACTACCAGAGGCCCTGGGTGTCATCTTCAAAGGGGCAATATATTCCTGAAATCTTCCCTCCCCTTTGAGAAGAAGCATAGGTGACAAAAGGGTCACTATCCATTCCCAGGTATTTACTAAAAATATCTTGGATCTGATTCACAAGAATCATAAATACAGCTTTGTGACATGTGAAATCAGGCGCCTTAACAATATCAAATATGCCACGATTTTGAGGGTGCAAAGGTTAGATATTTGTCTACCCCTGAAAATTAGGAGTAGCCCATGCAAGACTGATTTCTTTGCACCTGGAAAACTCAGCGAACGCAATGCTGTGTATCACATTGTTCTAGGAGGTACTGTATAGAAAGTTGTGGGTTATTGTGGGCTACCGGCACCCTATATGGAGGTCTTTATATCTCTGGAAACAGGGGGTCTTCAGGGCTGAAATGAATGGGGTACAGCTCCGAAGACCCCCTGCTCCTATGTAAAAAAAAATCGCCCCTTAGATTGTCCTTTAAAGGGCAGTCTGACATCTTATAAAAATATTATAATCTGAATGGCTACTTTTGTGACGGTGCTCATTTCCGATCAGAAAGTGGACCCGCATGGCTGAGGTAGGGATGCAAATGAACCGGCCAAAGCCCAGGGAGAGAGTCCTGTTAGAGTATCTATACAGGCATACCCCGCTTTAAGGACACTCACTTTAAGTACACTCGCGAGTAAGTACATATCGCCCAATAGGCAAATGGCAGCTCACGCATGCGCCAGTCAGCACGTCCTGAACAGCAATGCCGGCTCCCTACCTGCACCGAAGCTGTGCGCAAGCGGGGAGACTATAGAGACTGTTACAAATGTGTTATTTACATCAGTTATGCACGTATATGATGATTGCAGTACAGTACATGCATCGATAAGTGGGAAAAGGTAGTGCTTCACATTAAGTACATTTTCGCTTTACATACATGCTCCGGTCCCATTGCGTATGTTAATGCGGGGTATGCCTGTAGTCAGTAAGCAGGCAGGAGGTCAGGGCTGGTGGCAGTGGTGCAAAGTACAGGCAACAGGCAAAGGGTCAGGGCAGGCGGCAGGCAGCGAGGTCGGGGTCACAGTCCGGGGTCAGCAACAGGGATTCCAAATTAACAGGCTAGCCTCCGGAACAGGGAAGCCACAGGGATGGTTCTCGAACAAGGACGGGTCAGCAACAGGCTAGGCACAGCAACAGGGAAGGCTCACAAACAAGGAAGGCTCAGTAACTAGATCCAAAGGTGGCCAGGAACACAGGGAAGCATATACAATGCTCAGGCAGGGGCTGCAAGTCATTGGCTGCTATTTAAGCCCTGGAACAGGTGCAGCCAATATAGCAGGCTGCCAGTAATCAAAATGTCCACAGCAGCCAGGAAAGGGCAGGTTCCAGCCAAAGCCAGGACAGGAAACCTTACAACTTTTAAGCAAAGGTACAGTGGTGAGAAAAAGTTTGGGAACCCCAATGATAATTACAGACATTCCATAGTATTTCCATAACCTTCTTCAATAAAAACCAGTCTTTTCTTAAATATCCAATAGGGTTTATATTAACCAATTCCAGTTTTTTTTAAACAAAATGATGTATGAATTAGACAAACAATGAGTAATTAAGAGTCAGGATATGTGCAAAAGTTAGAGAAACCTTGGTTTTATCAGCTAAATTAAAGGGGAACATTAGAATCAGATGTTTGAATAATTAGGGGTGCTTAGTGAAAACCAAACACTGTGTTCGAACAGAAGAAGCTCATCCCAACCGTCAAGCATGGTGGTGGGAGTGTGATGGTTTGGGGCTGCTTTGCTGCCTGAGGACCGGGAGTACTTGCCATCATTGACACAACCATGAATTCTGCATTGTATCAGAAGATTCTAGAGAATAATTGGAAACAAAAGAAACAGCGCACAACGCCAAATAGTGAAGCAAGTATTGCTATATATTAGTAATTACAGGGTAATAAATCTGCGTACATCAAAACAGTGGAATAGGTGCATTTAGTGTGTTTCACACAAGTTACCACTCAGCAACTGTTGTCAGAAGACTCTGCAGCTTCTCTGCTGACAACTCTTCTGACAACAGTTGCTGAGTGGTAACTTGTGTGGAACACACTAAATGCACCAATTCCACTGTTTTGATGTACGCAGATTTATTACCCTGTAATTACTAATATATAGCATTACTTGCTTCACTATTTGGCGTTGTGCGCTGTTTCTTTTGTTTCCATTTCTTAGAGTGTGGGGGGTGCTGAGCCACCCCCTGTGTTTATAGCAGCAGACGCCTCTACAAATACACGGTTATGTGATATAATTTCTTCATATATACACCCTCACTGTGGTTATTGTGATTTATTTCTTGGTCACTTATTTATGTGGTTTAGTCACTGCACTATATTTATATTCTAAATTCTGGGTTAGATAGTAGCACACAGTATTTTCTCTGTTTTTTACTGTCTAGAGAAGAATGTCAGACCGTCCATCCATAAGCTGAAACGAAAGTGGATCATGCTGCAAGACAATGATCCTAACATACAAGCAAATCGACAAAAGAATGGCTGCAGAAGAAATTCCGCATTTTAGAATGGCCTAGTCCAGCAGTGCGCACACTGGGGGGGCGGGAGATTCTTTTGGGGGCCGCGGGCGGTTGCAGAGGCCCCGCGCTCTTCCCCAAGGCATTTAATTTAATGCTGGGGGATCGCATGAGGCCCTGCAACACTCCACTTACCTTGTGTTCAGCCGGCTGTGTGACACCGCGGTGGCATGTGAAGTGAAGTCACATGCATCAAATGATGTCGTGGGTCACGTCACAAGACCCCGCAGCATCATTTGACGTGGATGTAAGGTGGGGGGGGGGCGTCTTACCAAAGCAAGCTTGGACAGGGGGGTGCAGCAGGATAATTTTGCGCTCCCCTGGCCTAGTCAATGTCTGGACCTAAACCTCATGTAAATGTTGTAGCAGAACCTGAAGTCAGCTGTTCACGCAAGGAAGCCCTCAAATGTCACTGAGTTGAAGAAGTTCTGTAAGGAGTAATGGGCTAAAATGTCTCAAAACCGATGTGAGAGACTGACCAGCAGTTACAGGAAACGCTTAGTTGAAAGTCATTGCTGCTCAAGGGGGCGCCACCAGGTACTGAATCTAAAGGTTCACAAGCTTTTTCACACATGGATATTCTATGTTGAATCATTTGTAGATAAATTAATGTTGAAAAACTATCATGATTTTGTGTCATTTGTTTGATCAGGTTATCTTTACTTATTATTAAATCCTAAAGGGTTCACAAACTTTTTTATCGCCACTGTAACTATGCTTAGAACAATGACTTGACATAAAAGAATAGCTGCTTTTGTTTCTTTGGTCAAGTATTTCCTCTTTCCTTATCCTACTTTGCCATTATCGGAGTGCCTGTAAAGGTAAGGGGAGGGTGGAGGGGGGCTTTGCCTGGGGAATCTCTTGTTAAACACACAATGGCATCAGACGAAGGGAGTAGCCAGAGGAGTTCAAACACCTCCTACATCCCACCTCACCAAGTTTACATGAATTATTTTAAAATACTTACAGATGTCAGATCTTGGTAAGATGGACATCAACCAGAATGTAGCCCCTCAAACACGTTACTGCCATTGGTACTTGCAGGTACTTACCCTTTAAAGAAATGTGTGGGCACCCCATACATTTAAGAAAAGTTTGGAAATGCACTTTTTAGAGGCTTTTACCCTTAAAGTAAACAGTCTACAATTCCATGGTCTAAGACAGGGGTGCGTAAACTTTTAGTCTGCGACCCCCTGCCTGCTCTCCCACCCTTACCTGGTGTCCGGCATCTTCTGATGTCACGATGCTGCCGGAGACCAGGTAAGGGAAGTTACAGAGGCCTCGAGCGCGCTCCCCGGGAGTGTTATTGAAATGCCTTCGGGAAGAGCGCGGAGCCTCTGTATCTGTGCCGTGCCCCCTCCCAGAAAATCTTGCGCACCCCCCCCAATTTGCGCACCCTTCAGCTAAGATATCAATAACCTTAAAGATTTGAATGCAAGTTTAATAGAATAATATTACTGTATGTTGACATTGCTCTTACTTGAACCTGATATGATATCAAATAAAGAATAACGCATAATGTGCACGTGAAGAACACATTTATTGATCAATTTAAAAAGGAAAAATGCAGTCAGCTAGCAAAAATAACCAACCAGTGGTTATCATTTTCCAGTGTGTATATATATATATGTATATATATATATATATATATATATATATATTATATATATATATATATACACATATATATATATATATATAACTGCTTCAATCTTGTTTAGTTCCAGGTCACAAGCGCACGTTAGTAACATTCCGCAGGGAATCCGTCTTGTATACACTAGTACACTTATTAAACACATTATGTAGTGTGGTGCACCACTGCATAATATACTCTAGCCCAACGGAATCATGTTCTCAGATTTTGTCTTGATACAGTGCATACATAAATATATTTATATATATTTTATTACAGGTATGAATGTGCTTAGCTGTATATTATACTGTAAATTGAGTTCTGATTGTTGGCTCACAAAGAATATGCATACTGATATATATGTACCATTCTGAATAAATCGTAATTTTTTTTTTTTTTTTTTAAACAAACAATATACCTATATCATATAAAAGTTGATGATTTCTTTTCTAAATCAGTTTCACAGGCTGAACAGTTACAAAATAAATAAATGCATGTTTCTAAAAGCCCTGCATTTCTTTTTCTTTTCTTCTTTTTACAGCGTTTGGTCTGTGACATTTATTGACTTGATTCACTGATTTTATAGGCTTTGTAGCATTTTCTGTTCCCTGTGCCTTTGCTGCTGTTGTGGCCTTGTGCTCTGTAACCTCCCCTTTTGACAGTGTGGTCCTAAGAGACGTTTTAGAATACATTTATTTCCAATTTGACATCATCCTGTGTAAGATACAGTACAGTCTAACCCAGGGGTGGCCGATTCCAGTCCTAAAGGGCCATCAACATTTCAGGTTTTAAGGATATCCCTGCTTCAGTACAGGTGGCTCAATCAGTGGCTCAGTCGAAGTTTGCACCACCTGTGCTGAAGCAGGGATATCCTGAAAACATGACTTGTTGATGGCTCTTGGGGACAGGAGTTGCCCACCCCTGGTCTAACCAAACTGCAGATACATATGTTAATACCTGGTATTGGATTGTACAATGTGTAATGCCATCATTATGTATTCACTTAGAACAATAACATGAAGCAGTGTATTATATTATATTGTATGTATACCGATTCATGTCGCGGAGCTTTTGCAAATGAGAGATGGTGATGATTTCAATAAAATAGGAATTTATACGGTAGCATAAGATGTGCTCCGTGAGGCCAAGCAATGGTTTCCTTTTGTGCACGGTTGTACTTAACTCTTTCCTTTTTTATTATACTGTGATATTATGCATTTGTATTTCATTTTGGAGACCATGTGATGAAGAACAAGAACTGTGCAGGGATTCAAAACTGGACCCCAATACCTTTCTAAAAAAATTGCCTTGTCGCTCAGACATCGTTAACACAGACGCTGTTGCCAGTTATTGATTACTTGGACCACCTGTGCCTTTTTCCCCTAACATTATGTCTATTTCGGCATCTTTGGAATCGCTACAACATTATTTCCTTCAGTGCTCGCACCAAACTAAACAGTTACTGTAGCAGGATGTTTTGTACATTGTATGTATTATTGTGCTTTTCCGAGTTAGGCTTTTGGACTTTGATCTACCTTGAATTATGAATGAGCATTACCAATGGTTTGCATTCTGTTACATGGTTGAGTGCCGTTATTGTATTGCAAATATTGCTACCGTCTATGTTAAGTGGCTCTGCGCCTTATAATATATTGTGTATAATATTAGAGACCATACGGGTTACTTGTTAAGAAAGATATTCTGTATTCGTTAAATTGCTCAATTACCGGCCCTTGTAATATGTATTAAGCGTTTTGAGCAGTGAGTGAGTTAAATAACGAAACAGATTTTTCTTGCACAGTGGAATATGTGACACTGTTCCTGTTACAATAGTTCAATTGCTATAAAGTCCTCCTACACAAACTAAACACATTAAGTGTTGTAAGGGTGAACATAAAAAAAAACCCGGTGATAATTGTTAACTAATATCTTAATCTTCTCAATACTGAGTATTTATTTGTACAAAACAGTAAACAAAACTATATCAAAATAATATGAAGTGCATCTCTATGCAATAATGCATACAACACAGTTTGGCTTTTACTAGTGCAGATCATTTAAGCATGTATATGTATTTAAGAAATGTGAAGTAGCAGAGAAACTGGAGCATCTTCTTATCTGTTTTTAAACTGCATTTTACATCTGTTACTAACATGACAGCATGTGGCTAACTGGCTGTGTGTACAATGTGACATATAACTGCATTTCATCAGGAAATACAATGTTCTACAACTTCAGTGTAAAAGTGCTAAGCAAGTCCTGTACAAGGGCAACTCTGCTTTCAGCTCAGTCTCCTCCTTGCTCCTGAATGGCTTCCACTGGGTACAAATCTCTGTTATCTTCAGCTGCATTTGCTGTGACTTCTGCTTCCTTCTCTTCAGCTCCTTCAGTGATTTCTTCTCCACTGGAAACCTGGCTCTTCTCTACGCCATCTAAGTCCATTTCCTCCACCTCCTCTGTCACTCCTTCCATATAGAGCGAGGCCTTGAGAATCTTTGGAGAGAGTGATACCTTGGATTCCTCATTGTCTTTATTCTTTGGTGGGGTTATTATTTCCTCGTTGACGTCATCACTATTGCTGTGTATGTCCCCATCCGCCTGGTGGTTCCCGTGTATGTTGCAGTCGGTTGCGTCGTCAATCTTGGTCAACTCCTCGTTTTTTCTGTTCTTGTCCAATTCTTTCTTTCCGTCCATGTGTTGGTTCTCTTTGGCGTTCATTTTTCCCTTTACTTTCTTAGAGCGCTTCCCTTGCTTTTCTTCTTTGGAAAACCTCCACTGGAACTGAAATGAACATGTAGAAACATTACTTAAAAAAACGATACTTTTTATCTATACATTGTTAAACACATTAGTTGTATGTATCTATACATGTAGAAACATTCATTAAGATATATACTTTTGGCCAAGATTCAATAAGCTCCTTTAGTCCATTTTACTGGACGCTAATGGTAACGGCGTATTCGCTAAAGAAAGTAACATGACCTGAGGTTAATGTCATGTTAAAAGCCTAGCATTAGAAATAACAGACGTTAGTGAAAATAAAATGCAAATGAGCCCTTGCCATACTGCTGCGGCCAGCTTCAGTCTAACATTTACCGTGTCTTCCCGTGGCATATATCGGCTGGCGCCGAACTTGGCCGTGCGCCAGCCGCATCTTCCCCGCATCCTTCCCCTCCCCTCGCGACCCACTGGCTGCTCCGCCTCTGCTTCTCCGGGTCCGGGGGCCGCACACACGCATCCCCCCCTTACCCCGCCACCCCTTCAACCACCTTCGGGGAACCCTGGTACGCGCCGCCACGCGCGCACGCACCCTGGCACGCGTGACCGCGCACCAGTGACGCGCGGCACGCGTCAGAGAAAAAAAAAATCAGCCGCGTCTGCCCGCACATTGCAGTGGCGGCCGCAGGAGAATGAAAGCGGCCGCCACTGTAAGTGTACCATATTTACTATGCTTCGTTAAAGCTAACGCAGGGTAATAACGTTGCGTTATTTAAGTGTCATACCTAAATCTGATGTTTCTCCTATCCAGACACTGAGATGGGGGAAAAGCAATAGGCAAAAGCCATATTTCAGTGTCTGGATGGGAGTTACGTCAGGTCCAGGTAGCACTTTAATCATGTAGATTTATTTCCCTCATCTCCCCTCTCTTTCAAAAGCCCTGTGTCACTGTCTGAATGGGAGTAACTCCAAGACTAAAATGACGTCCCGTTATTGAAGGTAATGTAGCATTATCCTGAAATAACATGACGTTAGCCTATGTAAGTAAGCTCTAGAATGGCTGTTAACTTTGCATATAATTAGCCTAGTGGATAGGGCGTGAACTTTAGGGCAAATAACATCCATTTCAGTTGTAGATAACGTCACAGTAATTACCCCAATTTTAAAGGCGCCTAATTAAGTTAGGCCTTTGAATCTATAGATCTTTGATGTACTTATACAAAGTATACTATAATACAGAGTATAGTACATCAACGATATAGCGCAGAATGGACAGATATTTTAATCTGACGGTAACCAAACATCAGTGGCAGGTTTATGGCATGATCACTTTTTAATGCCCATTTGTCAAGCTGTTTTTCCACTAAAACGTTTGTATAAAAATATAAAGGTAAAACCTTAATCTGACAATTTGTTATAATTCTATGGCCCCTATATGGTCAGACTAAACACAATTATTATTTACAGAGTAAAGTTGCTGCAAGAAAAATAAATATATGTAAGCTGTTTAGTCTGACCATATAGGGGCCATAGAATTATAACAAATTGTCAGATTAAGGTTTTACCTTTATATTTTTATACAAACGTTTTAGTGGAAAAACAGCTTGACAAATGGGCATTAAAAAGTGATCATGCCATAAACCTGCCACTGATGTTTGGTTATCGTCAGATTAAAATATCTGTCCATTCTGCTCTATATCGTTGATGTACTATACTCTGTATTATAGTATACTTTGTATAAGTACATGCTCCTTCCAATGCATTTGAATCTTTAAACATGAATAATTACGGACCATCTGCTAACGTAGAAGTTTGGGTATAAAAAGCAATTCCAGCTTTGGTTAATAATAGTTCTCAATATATTCTGTCCGAATAAACATATAACAATGAAAGCCTTTTTAGTTAATTACAAATAACAATATTTATTCTTTCCCCATACTTTGTAAGTTTAATAAAAGAAACAAACGTGTACGGTAGTTGGTGTAGCGGCCCAAAACATCCACATAAATGTTTAATGAAAATGTACAAAGTGTGGTAATCTCTGCTTATTTGGAAATAGAAGTGTGAAAACCCTGATTCCATTTTAACTCTCTCAACCTCAAGTCTATCTTATGGGTCATATTTCCAGGCCTACAGTGTGTTTGTCCCTATACCTCTTTACATGGTAGTAAAAGTGAAATGAGACCCGTACATTCAGTGTGGATGTATGCTTTACGTTTTCCACATAATATCAGCTCATTTTACTGATTAAAATCAGTGGATCACTTCCTTACACGCTGAGTTAATGCACTGCGCACATGAGCAGCATGTGTTATTTCTAGGATGATGTCATGAAACATTTGTAGGAACACTCAGAAAAACATACCCTGCTCTCTGTATTCCATTTCAGCTGGTCAAAAATTAATGTATGAAAATCAGAATTCAAACAATAATCTGTCTCTAATCTAAATATGAGCTCCCGACTGGATTCATTCTTTAACAAAGGAATGTTTATGGCCAGAGTACCACATGTGATTTAATAAACAATCATGTATTTTATACAATGCTGCAATTAAGCATCCAGCATCATACGTGTGTGCTTAGTCGGCCAAAATGTTTAAAGCCCCTATGTGGCAAAAAAGGGCCTGGAGGGAATATTACTGAAATCTATAACAATGAGGTAAATTATCTGCAGACTCATATGATCAAGTGAAAGTTTAACCGTCACGGTGCCCGTACTACATTCAGTGAATATTACAAAACGTGGCACGCTAATGTCCCTTAGGTTCACGGAGAATCATGCTCTATTTTCTTGCGCGTAAAACTGATGACGCGATCTGAACAAAAGAAGAGAACGTCCTCTTCTGCTCCTGATTGCTGGGGGTGGGTCGGCTGCTTAGACATTTTGGCACCGAAAGGATTAAGGCCCATATTTGCCTAGAGGTGCTTTTCCACAAGTGAATGCGCCATAATGTGTTCCAGGAGATGAAACTGTGGATTTTCGGGAACAGTTTGAAGGTATTAAGAGTTTGTAGGAACCGCGCGATCACTCCTATTTCTGCTTGTCAGAAAAATGAGTAAGAATATAAAAAAACAGAACCAAGTCAAACAAGTGGAGGAATTTGAGGTCATTTACCTTTGGTTCTTTTTTCTTCATCTTATGGGGCAGTGCAGGTCTCTGCAGGAATACAATCTGCTTGGTTGTTACATTTCCTTCCCTGGAAAAACAGACTCATGAATAAGATAAACATTTTCATCGCTCGTCATAAAATAAGACCCACACAACCTAATGTTATGTACCATTAACAGCACAAACCCTAGATTTCCATTTATATGAGATTGATTCTATGTCATAATCGACATGGCCAGCAATCAGGAAATTCTCCATGATGATACAGAAGGTATTTTCCCCCCAATATGCATACACACCTTACACAGTTCAGCTCTGTGAATAACCCTTAAAATGTGTAAATCTTCCCATATGGTAAATTCTGCTGCCACATTGGCCGAAAACTAAAACACACAGGTTGACTGCGTGGGTACCGTTTCTATTAACCACACAAAAATGGTAATTTATATATGATCAGTCAGCTGCCGTGCAAACAAAGTCTAGGTTGCAAAATCAGGTCACAAATTATAATTGAATAGAATATCATATTTGGGGAATATCAGATCAATATGATGACAAAATATGATGCAATTCAGATATTCCGAAATATTGAATCAGCTGGTCATATTTATTCATTTTTCTTGCTTGATGATGTAGGAGGAACCATGTGACGTAACTACCCCTACAGCTTGTCACCTATTCTCCCCAGACAGTCGCACACAACTTTGGACGTTCTCAGGGGGACTATTCATTAAACGGAGAGAATTGCGTTTCTCCAACATAGAAACACATCTCGCCATATTAATTAAACAGTTGTAGCATGTCAAAATCTTGCGAAAATTGTATTTTATGTTGCAATTTGGTTCTGGCTGTGCAAATCCATGAAGTATGCAAATGAAAAATCTTGCAAAATTAGCTATTTGCATTCTAGTCAATTATTTTCCTTACATACTGCAAACATACAGTACTTCTTTAAACTCTTGAACTCAGGGATCAAAATGAAATATTTGCTTTTTTTTTTTGGCATGTATCAGAGAACCTACAGAGAACATTTTCACCACAAGTTGAATAGTTTAGGTAGTTACGTGTTCTATGAGATGAGAATGACGTAGAAATAACCATGTTAGTCCAGTTGCAATAGTGCAGAGTAAATGAGTACTGCAGTATTAGATGATCCCTTTTTTATTTGGAAGAGAGGAGAACTCTCGAAAGCTTGTCTTATAACAGGCCTGTCCAACTCCAGTCCTCGAGGGCCACAAACAGGCCAGGTTTTCAGGATATCCCTACTTCAGCACAGCTGGCTCAATTAGTAGCTCAGTATGCCACTAATTGAGCCAGCTGTGCTGAAGTAGGGATATCCTGAAAACCTGGCCTGTTTGCGGTCCTCGAGGACTGGAGTTGGACAGGCCTGTCTTATAATATCTATTGTTAGTCCAAATAAAAAAGGTATCACCTAATACTGAAGTACTCATGTGATGAAGAAACACACTTAAATAATCCTCCCTCCCTCCTATCCATGACAGTCGGGCATGCCCGGGGTAGGTGAAACAATGAGAACATCAAATAGAGCACATACACAGACTTAGTTTGTAGTAACATTTCTGTTCAGGGGTGCGCATTTTCTGGGGGGGGGCGCATACAGAGGCCCCGCGCTCTTCCCTACAACATTTAAATAAAATGCCGGGGGAGAGTGCGAGGCCTCTGTAACTGCCTCCTACCGCCATGACAACGCTGAGTCAAATGACGCCACCGAAGCAGGAGAGATGGTAAGAGGGAGGGGGGGGGGGTTAAGCTGGGGGGGAGAGCAGGCCGGGGGGCGCAAAGAGAAAAGTTTGTGCACCCCTGCTATAGATCATTCTTAATAAATACAGAGGCAGCAGCCCAGTTTAGACTGCTGTGTCCTTAATCCTGGTGAAGCAGAACTGGTTTTCTCTACATGTGAAGTTGTATTTTTTTTTATATAAATATGCCAAAAACTCAAGATTTCGTTTTCCACTTTAAGCAGCAGTCCAAGCTGCGTTTACCGCCCCTCCCCCCCATATAGCATGCCTTTGTAGAGCAATCAAATATACAGAAGGAAATGGACAGTATCATCACTTCTGTTATTTGTGATATTAGTGGACCAACAGCATATTACATTGACAAGCTTTTGGAAGCAAACCTCTCCAGTCCCTGGCATTTGCTTTTGTTGTTTTAGCATAAATGTAAGGTATTTATGGTTTCAAAATGGCTTCCAAAAACTTTGTCTACTTTGCCTAATTCCCACTGAGTGGCAAGCAACGTATTGCAGAACTGTTTCATGGGAGTACTCTGCTGCAATCACTCATGTTACCATTTCTTTTTTAATAGCACCTTGACCACTAGGCCAACACAGTAATACAGTCATTAGAATTTGTCTGTTGATGGCAGATAATATAAGGCAGTACATGATTAACTAAGCTAAAGTAATTATTAATCTGTCATATTTTAAGGGTAAAAGTATGATGATAAACACCCTGACAATTATTCATTCCAATTATAGACAAAGCACTTCCATTTACCATGTGCCTATGCAGCCTACGGATGTTCCAGGATGCTGACAACTCACGAATGAATGTATTCTGACGTCTGCCTACCAAACACAAAACTATTCAGCACAGCTAATGCAGGGACTGTACAGAAACATAACCTTTATTGACATTACATAAAACATATATTACCGATAATGTTGGTGTTACCGCAAATTAAAATTAAATGTGACGAACTGCTAGTCCCCTAGTCTAAATAGTAGATGGTAGATAATATAATAACCTAGGGATACTCAGAGCAGAAGCAGCAGTGGTATAATTAACCAACTAAGACCCGATCTAAATAGCACCTCAATTAGCATTATATTAGGGTGCAAAGGAGTTTACTACCATTGGTGTAGTGTACCTTTAATAGAAGTACATATCACTGACAAAGTGCTCCTTAGTGGATCTCTGATGGTAGACAGTACCAGACCCCTTATACCACAAATTACCACAGCACCTCTACACCCTAAATACCAGGAATAGAGTAGTCAAGTGCAAAGAGCACAGATATATGAACTGGCAAAGCAGAAGTAGAATCAATCACATATCACCTATGGTGATAGATAGTACCAGTGCATACATTCACAATAGGTAAGTAACTGCAGTGCAGTGGGCACGCAGTGATGTTGTGAGACTCCTACTTGGAAGTCGTTTTACTTTAATGTGACGTTTATGCAGCTGACCCGCAGTTACTTACCGATTGTGAATTTATGCCTCTGCCTTGATCTCTCCCGTTTCTTTGTAGTAATTGATATGTCATGCAATGAGCGCGCGTAAATCCCACAGCTTTATTACTCAGGTGAAGGAAAGAAAAGTAAGCTGGACAAAGGGGCTGGCTACAGATCGAAACGTTGCTGTTTCACAATTTTCTGCTCAATACATTTATCCATAGTGCGTAGAAAAGATTATGTTTCTTCTTTTAAGGTGTTTTATTGTAAGCTTGCTTTATTCATAATTCATTCATTCATTCATTTTGACACATATACATATATATATTTTGTGGGGGCTCAGGGGTTCCCAAAAAGAGCTTGCTGGAGTTCTGTGTTTTGCTTTATTCATGTTAGACAGTTAGGGTTGCAAGGTGGCTTCTCCAAAAATACTGGGCACAATGGTGAAAAATGCGGCGCGCTGAAAAAGTCGGTGGCGAGGTATGTTATTTATACATGATCTGACCGTTACGTCATATTTTTTTCTAAATTTCACTCCAAATTTGCACCATTTCATATTCTATTTCCCAAAAACATTTGGGGAGGGTTTTGGGGATTGAGCGCCCTCCCAGCATTTTTTACGAAATAGAATATGAAATGGTGCAAACTTGGAGTGAAATAAAAAATAAAATAACGCTCAGATAATTTATAAATAACATACCTGCAGTCATACATGGCAAGCAATACTGATCTTATTGCTCCTCTTCAACTACTTCCAAGATTGTTGCACCCCCTCTCACCCTCCCTCATCCTCTCACCCCCCCTCATCCTCTCACTCTCCCTCATCCTCTCACCCTCCCTCATCCTCTCACCCTCCCTCATCCTCTCACCCTCCCTCATCCTCTCTCCCCTCATCCTCCTCAAACCACCACACCCCTCTCCTCCTCCTTCCTCACCACCATCCCCCTCCTCCTTCCTGATCCTCTCCCCCTCCTGCTGTCTTACCTGTGGAGGTCCTCCTGGCAGACAGTGGCACTATCAACATCTCAGAGCTTTCTTTGGAGGCAGGAGACACACAGGGGAGCTCTCCTCTCCCACAAGTAAAGCTGGAAGGAAACTTCATTTCCCAGCATGCAGATGGGGAGCTGCACACATCCCTTAATGACGTGGAGCCCTCCCATTGGTCAGTCTTCTCCTTTGCAGGGCGGAAGGGGGCGGGGAGGACGCCGTGCGGCTCCGTTGCTCCGACTACCTGACGCTGCGGCCTGCGAGAGATGCCTCCATTGCTGCTTGTAACAGTGGGGACCCTGCACCCGGCCACCACCCGCATTTGAGCTGCCCGCTGCACATTCAGAGAGAGAATACCACACATACATGTCCGGTATTACCTCTCATTGTTTGCTGGACAGAGGGGCAAAATACCGGTCTGTCCAGTTCAAAACCGGACACCTGGCAACCCCATAATGTGCAAAAGCAGAGCATATTGCTGTTAGCTTGTATCTTTCAACCGCGATTTACTGAAGTATAAGTGTCTCTAAACATTTATCTCACATATATAAAAATGTTATTGACAAAAATTGACAACTGCATTTTGAGTCTCCACTACAAATGGCTTTCAAATAAAACATTTGTTTTTTATCAAACTTTTACTTGTCTTTTTTTTAAAATCTAGTTTTAATCCATTTAATGTTAGGGTTGCTGGGTGTCCAGTATTGAACCAGACTGTCCTGTATTTGGACATGTACAGTATGTATTCACCTCCACCTGTATTCACCGGTATTACCTCTCTGTGTGTGGAGCACGGAGAGGAGCGTGTGGAGCCCGGAGAGGAGCGTGTGGAGCCCGGAGAGGAGCGTGTGGAGCACGGAGAGGTGCGTGTGGAGCACGGAGAGGTGCGTGTGGAGCACGGAGAGGTGCGTGTGGAGCCCGGATAGGTGCGTGTGGAGCCCGGAGAGGAGCGTGTGGAGCCCGGAGAGGTGCGTGTGGAGTACGGAGAGGTGCGTGTGGAGCACGGAGAGGTGCGTGTGGAGCACGGAGAGGTGCGTGTGGAGCACGGAGAGGTGCATGTGGAGCACGGAGAGGAGCGCGTGGAGCCCGGAGAGGTGCGCGTGGAGCCCGGAGAGGTGCGCGTGGAGCCCGGAGAGGTGCGCGTGGAGCCCGGAGAGGAGCGCGTGGAGCACGGAGAGGTGCGTGTGGAGCACGGAGAGGAGCGTGTGGAGCACGGAGAGGTGCGTGTGGAGCCCGGGAGAGGAGCGTGTGGAGCACGGAGAGGAGCGTGTGGAGCACGGAGAGGTGCGTGTAGAGCACGGAGAGGAGCGTGTGGAGCACGGAGAGGTGCGTGTGGAGCCCGGAGAGGTGCGTGTGGAGCCCGGAGAGGAGCGTGTGGAGCACGGAGAGGTGCGTGTGGAGCCCGGAGAGGTGCGTGTGGAGCCCGGAGAGGTGCGTGTGGAGCCCGGAGAGGTGCGTGTGGAGCCCGGAGAGCTGCGTGTGGAGCCCGGAGAGGTGCGTGTGGAGCCCGGAGAGGTGCGTGTGGAGCCCGGAGAGGTGCGTGTGGAGCCCGGAGAGGTGCGTGTGGAGCCCAGAGAGGTGCGTGTGGAGCCCGGAGAGGTGCGTGTGGAGCCCGGAGAGGAGCGTGTGGAGCCCGGAGAGCTGCGTGTGGAGCCCGGAGAGGTGCGTGTGGAGCCCGGAGAGGTGCGTGTGGAGCCCGGAGAGGTGTGTGTGGAGCCCGGAGAGGAGCGTGTGGAGCCCGGAGAGCTGCGTGTGGAGCCCAGAGAGGTGCGTGTGGAGCCCGGAGAGGTGCGTGTGGAGCCCGGAGAGGTGCGTGTGGAGCATGGAGAGGAGCGTGTGGAGCCCGGAGAGGTGCATGTGGAGCCCAGAGAGGTGCGTGTGGAGCCCAGAGAGGTGCGTGTGGAGCCCGGAGAGGTGCGTGTGGAGCCCGGAGAGGTGCGTGTGGAGCACGGAGAGGAGCGTGTGGAGCCCGGAGAGCTGCGTGTGGAGCACGGAGAGGTGCGTGTGGAGCACGGAGAGGTGCGTGTGGAGCCCAGAGAGGTGCGTGTGGAGCCCGGAGAAGTGCGTGTGGAGCCCGGAGAGGAGCGTGTGGAGCCCGGAGAGGTGCGTGTGGAGCCCGGAGAGGAGCGTGTGGAGCCCGGAGAGGAGCGTGTGGAGCCCGGAGAGGTGCGTGTGGAGCCCGGAGAGGAGCGTGTGGAGCCGGTTGCTCCTTTCACCATTGTGTCCAGTATTTTTGCAGAGGCCACCTGGCAATTCTATTCAACATATCCATGACGATAGTTCCTATTTGGGGCTGCATCTTTGACACCATGCTTCAGTATCTTAGTAACTTAGGCTATAAACGCTGAGAAAATGAAATCGCTTACATTTTCCTTTACAAACAATATATTAAGACATATTTTGCTGAAGTAATATTTTTACAGGAAATAATACCTGTATGTAACTGCACATACCTATTGTTTTTTACAATGGGGGTTGAAAGGACACATGTCAGCTGCCAACCATACACTGCCAGAGAGTTCAGAAGTGGCATATAGTCCGCTTGCACTTCTAAGCCCTAGGGGGAAAAGAACAGGCGTCAGTCAGTACAGCTATTTCATCAGAAGCAGTGCAGATCTGTAAACATACAGAAAACGTATTTAAATAAATGAGAATCCTGCACAAGTACTGGACTCATTTTTTTCTTGGTACGGTTTAAATTTGGGAGATAATTGGCGACACCCCCCTATTTTAAGCCTCTGCACCACATTACATGTATAGTAGCTCACTTTTTCATGCTTAATGGTATGACTGTGGGACTGGAATGATTGGACACCTCAAGAACTCTATGTTCAGGATAGTTACATGCGTCTCTTTGCCTGTGAGGGGCAAAGCGTCCCACTGATAACCTTGCTGGCTTTAGATGTTTTCTGCAGTGTAATAAGTACACTCATCAGCAGGGAAGTGGTTAATGTTACCCAATGTAAACTTTACCTTCTTTAAAGCAGATGCGCTTCATTGTTTAAGACCATCAACACATATAATGGGGTCTCAACCGCAGTGACTCCTTGTTCAAAAAGATGATGTTCTTCTGCATTTAAGTGCAGTACAACTAGTTTTTAATGGCTCTTCAACCACTTGGTAGACTATTATTATTGAGAATCGAATATACTTTATTTCAAAGTAGCTAAAGCAAGGATTATTTACCATGCCAATCAGAGACAGGAAATATTGATGGCTATAAGAGAAAGCTGGAAATGAGATTTTCCATTTTAACATCTTCACAGACACCCTACAAGTAACTCTTTAAAAATGTAAAGGTTTAGAGGTCTACTTTAGGTCTAGACTTGCTTCAAGCCACAATCACACGATGAAATTATGTTCTCTGATTACTAGGCAGAAAATGTAACAAGAAAGTGTCTGCGTCTGTAAAAAATTCCTACTGTATGTGTTGCACGCGCTTTGAGTCCCTATCGGTGAAAAGCACTATATTAAATAAAATTATTATTATTATTACTATTAAAGGCCAATGCTGCTTTTTTGTGTATGGGACTTACACGGGCAGATGGAAGACTGCAATGGTAACATATATTTAATGTGTCCCGATCGCCTTTTCGAGATGCTGAATACCTTGTAGCCCTGGCTTCCACAGAAATGCCATAAAAGCTTTTGGGGACAACTTGTATGGACTTAAAACTATGGGCAAGCAACAATGTATGTGCAGTCTCACTACAGAACTCATTGCACTTATAAGTCACGTGATACTTAAAAAAAATATGGCCATAATTAGTGTTTTAACATCATTTTTGACTGTATATATATTTTCCTTTGTTTTCAGCTACAATGGGGAATGCAGGGGAACGGTGAACTTATCTGTGTGAAGAAGAACAAAATGTCTTGAAGTTACAATCATTACAAATGAAAATCGTCAGGACAAACTTTAAAAAAAGACTGCAGACGTTTTTTTAATGAATCAATGACCTACTGTAGTTTCATCATATTAAGTCGCTGCCATTAGTTCGGTTTGATCCAATATAGTATTTTCCCATTAAAAATATGTAACCCGTTTTTTTTTTTTTTTAAAGAATGTACACAGTGTTTGAGGTGCATGTCAATCTTACAATTTATTTAAAGACAGGGATCAGCTGTGATTCATTAGTGAGCTGGACTAGAATTACTACTCAGGCACGGAACAAATACAGCCCACTTATCACATGTCCACAAAGGGGAGAAGATGACTTGGTGACAATGGGAACAATTTGTTAATGATTAATTGAATTAGAGTCTGTGGCTTTTCTTACATATTGCAACATGCGTAGAGCAGAGCATACAATATAAGGCCTCGTCCATGGTAAGCGCTTGCTCGCTGAAGCGTGCTGACGCTCGCTCATGCTTGGCACTGAGCCCCTACAGCCGCAATTAGAGCGGCTTTAGTAGGGGCTCGCCTGCGCTTCCGCAAGCGTGCGAAAGCATAAGTCTTAGCAGATTTTTAAATTCACGCGCTTGCCGGAGCGCAGGGCCGGTCACGTGAGCGGTTCGCCCAATGAGGGCGAACCAGCTCCGTGACGTCACTGGCCCGCCCCGCCCCCTGACGACGCGCAGGGCAAGCAACCGCAAGGCCAGGGAAAGCGGGTGCCTCAGCGCGCCTCAGTACGCAAGCGAAGAGCCTGGCCGAGGCCTAAGGCCCAAGAAGGTTGTGACATCCTGCAACTCCCAGAAAATGTACAAGAGCGTGCAGCGCACAAAAAAACCTGGAGGGAAAAGCTGTGCATACATACTGGGCACATACTAGTTACACTATAGGAATATAGATCCCTTAAAAAAAAAAAAATACTGCCCGGTCAGTGCATACCCGTCCCTAGGCGGTAAGCAGGTAAACCCCCTGCTTCCTGAGATATTTGCGTCCTTAGGAGGTGCCATATCTCCTGCTCCGGTTTAAAGCCCCAGATCACATGGGCCAATAGGAAGCCGTCTATGATGTCACAGCTTCCTATTCTGACATCTACATGCTATCCTGCTTAACAAACTCCAGAGCTCTGGAATAGGGAAGCATGCTTTAAACTGGTTTCAGCCCTACCTATCAGGTAGATCCCAACATGTGTCCATCTCAGGCTCTAACTCCAACCCCCTGGATATCACCTGTGGTGTCCCGCAAGGCTCTGTTCTGGGGCCCCTTCTCTTCTCAGTGTTCATTAATGATCTTCCCACAGCTTGTCAGGAAGCCTCAATACACATGTATGCAGATGACACAATCCTATATGCACACAGCCATAGCCTCTCTGACCTTCAACACATACTTCAGTCTGACTTTTTGAGACTCGAAAACTGGATTTCCCAAAACAAACTGTTTTTAAACACTGACAAGACTCTAACAATGGTATTTGGGACCAAGACTAAATTTTTAAAGCTTCCAGCGACTGAGCTCCAGATTAGAACCAACGCTAACACCACCCTAACACCTGTCACTAGTTTTAATTACCTGGGCATATGGTTTGACTCCCACTTAACATTCGGGATGCACATTGATACCCTGACAACCAAGACATGTGCCAAACTAGGGGTACTTTACAGGAACAAATCCTCCCTAAGTCTGCTGGTCAGAAAGCGTATCGCACAGCACATGCTAATGCCAATTATTGACTATGGAGACATAGTATATGGCTCGGCACCTCAAACCCACCTTAGCAAACTTGACACCCTCTACAATTCAATTTGTCGTTTTGTTCTCCAATGCAACTATAACACACATCACTGCGAAATGCTCAAAGAACTAGATTGGTCATCACTCGAGTCTAGGCGCAAAGTTCACCTTCCTGTCTTGCCTTCAAATTCTCTATGGGCAAGCTACCCAGCTACCTGAACAAGATCCTCACCCTTACCACATGCAGCACTTATCATCTGAGATCTGACTCCAAAAGACTGTTCATGGTCCCAAGGCTTAAGAAAGTATCCGGCCGTTCCTCCTTCTCTTACCGTGCACCCCAAAACTGGAACAACCTACCAGAGACTCTCACATCCACCACCAGCTTAAGTTCTTTCAAATCTAAGGCTGTCTCACATTTTAATCTGGTCTGTAACTGTTTCATACGCCCATAATATATATCATCTTTAACTGTGCATGCAATGTCTTGTATATAATGTATACCCTGTTCATTTATGTAACTGTATTTGTAACCATGTATTATTTGTTTTACTCTGTGCCCAGGACATACCTGAAAACGAGAGGTAACTCTCAATGTATTACTTCCTGGTAAAATATTTTATAAATAAATAATAAATAAACCTGAGCAGGAGATACCGGTGAGGGGGGATTTTTTTTTCGTCTGGTGGCGTGCGTCCTTTATAGTGCTTCCCTCTGTGCTTCCTTCCTGCATCTCATGCCCCCCAATGTGCCACGGGGAGGGAGGCCCCCCAAGAGTGTGTCCCCGAGCTATAACTACACCCCTGGTCCTGATCTCTACTGATACCTATGGAGTATTTGAAAACCTCCTCTGGTGTTGGTTTTAAGGATGTATGTTAATAAGTATGTCTGCTGTTGAGGGTTTTGTAGCTTCCATAACCTTACTGTGTCTGCTTAATAAGATAAAGTATCCATCAACAGTCCTCTTTGAAGACCAGATTTAGTCATTCCTGACTGATCCCTGGTTGGAAAAAAAAATCCCTATAAATTGAACTTCATGTTAAAGATTAGTTGGGTATTGCATAGAATAGTTAATCTCCAATTGGTGTGGTGTGGGAAATAGCTGAATCAACAAGTAAATATAAAGGAAACTATCAAGATAGAAATTGCGTATCAAGACAGAGATTGCAGTTCCAAAGTTCAGTAAAATAAGAAGGTAGAAAAAGTGACAGATGGTTTCAAATGAAGGAATATTGAAGAAGCAGATGCAAAAGTAGAGCACGAGTAGAAAAATATTTTCAGAGGGAATTAAAAGCTTTTTTTTAATATAGACTTGTCGTGGACAAAATCTGTTCTTTCTGAAATGTGTTCATAAATTAAAAACGAGATTTTCCACATTGACGCGTTTTCTCAGTGATGGTAAGATGCTGTCTGACCACTATGGCCCAGATGCACAATGCTCCGGTAACGCCTCATTAAGTGCTAACATGTATCTTCAAAACTCAGTAAAGCAGTGTTAAAGCTGCAGACCAAGCAATTTCCTACATGTGTTTTTCTTTAAATAATTCTGTTCAATTTTTTTTTTAAAAACAACTCAGAATGACAATTTTAATATATTATAATGTGACGAGCATATTTTGTTTCTATAGCAACCATTTACAAAGTCCCATCCCCTTCCTATTCTAAACAGGCTCTGGCATGCCACCTTTTGAGCCCTGCCCTCTCTCCAGCAGTGCACCAATTGTATCTGGTGGCTGCCTGGTCACATGATCTTCTCCACAGAACGTTGCATCTTTGGTCCTCTTCTGCTGCACTGATGGCCAACCCAATTGACAGTGAACCCCTGAGCTGAATCTTCGCCGAACGATCGGCAACTTAGCTAAGGGGGCAAAAGAAAAAAAAACGGCAGCTTGGACTGCTTCATTAAGTGCTGTTTTCAGCCATAACGAGCCCTTGCGTTAGTGGTAATGATATGATATGAGAGAGATCCGGGGTGCTCCTTTTTGAGCAGAGGTGTCTCCCCATCTGTTGCTTCAAGGTGGTTTTCAGGGGACTGCAGTTAGGACTCCAGTAAAAGAGATCTCTCTCTATAAAGGTTACAGGATTGTAACTTTTGGTAGACAAATGAGGTTACTACTTGTAGTTGGCCAATCTTTAATATGAAATATTTAGCTCAAAACTGATTTTGGGTAGAAAATGCACCTTTGTAAATGGTCAAATTTTCTTAATGTATTTAATTCCAGTTTGTACAGTTTAATTTCACAGTCTTGTGCTTAAAATGTAGAGACAATTGGCATTTGATGCATTTTTTGCTCCAGTTTTGCAGTTACCAGACTTTGATAAATAACCCCCTCCGACCTTACTTATCATTTGTTCATATCTCTGCTGACTATGTTAGTAAATGGATTTTCTTTTCATTCTTTTCATAAACAATTCCAAGATAATTCATGGAGTCGGAGGCAGTGGTGTCAGTGTAAGGGGAGGGCAGTTGTTATGTACAGTATGCTGGTCACTGTTTCTGGGCTCAATAAGTATATTTGGGTTATAGTGTGTGGGCCTTTGAGGTGGAAAGTAGGCGAGTTAAGGTCAGGAAGTATGTGAGTGTCTGTGTTGGGTAAACTGGATGTGTGGTGATCAGAGTTATACATGTTTGGGTGCAGTAGGAGGCAGAGATGCGCTTGGTTGTGTAGGAGTCAGTACAAGTGTGTGGGTTCGAGTTTATCTGCATTACACTTAGGGCCATATTTACTAAGAGGCGCTACTCCATAAGAGACACTTCCAGCACAGCTTAATATATATAGCCCCTTAGTCAATCCAGTTGAATAATTTATCAGTCGTCTTCCAGCATGGAAGGTGTCTTATACACAGGGTTGCCACCTTCTATTGAAGGCTAACCCGGAGACTTTTTGCAAGAATTTTTTTTCCATTTATTTATCTTACCTGTTGCGGCATTTCTCCCAGCACCTCCCCCTACAAGTTTCAGCCAGCATGGCTCCCCGATGTCAAATGGCGTGCGTTGCCATGACAACGGGACGCCTTATGGCACAGAGGCGTCACGTGACATCCCATTGTCATGGCAATGTAACGCAGCGACGCAGAGGGAGAGAAAGGAGCAGTGGCGTAACTACTGTGCCGCTAAACCCTGCAATACGGGGGCGGGGGGCCGAGAGCACAGCCCCCCCCACAGGTGAAAGAGTGTGTGACTTATGAATGTGTGTGTGTTGGGATTGAGTGTGTGGGTGTGTGTTGTGATTGACTTTCTGTGTGTTGTGATTGAGCGTGTGGGGGGTGGGTTGAGTGTGTGGGGTGTGGGGCGGGGGAGGGGGAGGAGCCCTGGGGGAAATTGAAAGTATGCGTCTGATGGGGAATTGAGTGAGGAGCGGGGTTGTGTGAGGAAGGGGGAGAGTGAATGAGTGGGCAGAGAGAGGTGGGGGAGAGGGAGGAAGAGTAAGAAAGGGAGTGAGACATGGGGTGGAGAGAGGGGGACAGTCAGGGGAGTGAGTGTGAAAATGAGGGGGGACAGTGAGGATCAGAGGGGGGCTGTGAGGGGCTGAGAGCAAGTTGTGTGAGAGGGGGGTTGGGGGGGTGTGCTCACGAAGCCGCTGACATAGGGACCCCAGCGGAAACTACATTTATTTTGTGGGGTTTGTTTAGGGGGCCCTTTCAAGATTTTTGCAGGGGGGCTCAAAAAATGTGGTTTACGCCACTGAAAAGGAGAGGGGAATGGAAGGGAGTTAGAGTGAGAGGAGTGTATAGTGAGAAGGGAGGGGGAAGAGAGAGTATGAACAGGGGAGTGAGAGAAAGGGGGAGGGAAATGGGGGGGAAGAGAGAGATTAGGGGGGAGACACTGGTGGCATATCAGGAGAAGTTGGTGAGGAGAGGAGCACGCGAGGAGAAGCAGGTTAGGAGATGAGCACGCGGGGAGAAGCAGGTTGGAGAGGAGCACACGAGGAGAAGCAGGTTAGGAGAGGAGCACGCGGGGAGAAGCAGGTTGGAGAGGAGCACGCGAGGAGAAGCAGGTTAGGAGAGGAGCACGCGGGGAGAAGCAGGTTGGAGAGGAGCACGCGAGGAGAAGCAGGTTAGGAGAGGAGCACGCGGGGAGAAGCAGGTTAGGAGAGGAGCACGCGGGGAGAAGCAGGTTGGAGAGGAGCACGCGAGGAGAAGCAGGTTAGGAGAAGAGCACGCGGGGAGAAGCAGGTTAGGAGAAGAGCACGCGGGGAGAAGCAGGTTAGGAGAGGAGCACGCGAGGAGAAGCAGGTTAGGAGAGGAGCACGCGGGGAGAAGCAGGTTAGGAGAGGAGCACGCGAGGAGAAGCAGGTTAGGAGAGGAGCACGCGGGGAGAAGCAGGTTAGGAGAGGAGCACGCGAGGAGAAGCAGGTTAGGAGAGGAGCACGCGAGGAGAAGCAGGATAGGAGAGGAGCACGCGGGGAGAAGCAGGTTAGGAGAGGAGCACGCGAGGAGAAGCAGGTTAGGAGAGGATCATGTGTAATCCTGCAATATTCAGATTATTCTGTGAAAATTAAAACAAGGGCATTTGAAAAAAATTGGTAGGTTTAAGATGGTGTTGTGCCAAAAAAAGAGAGTTTCTGCACAATTTTTTTTTATTTTAGGGCCCTAGCCCTGGGCAGATGTGATACTAGAACTGACAGTGTGGGGTGGAAATAATGTGTGCTGACATTTCTGTGCTTAAAGCAACAAAGGTGAGCAGCACTTCCTCGCTAACCGCCCTACAGCCATTTGCACTGACCCATTATTTTTGCTGCCTCTGGAAGGAAATGGTTATATATGAGAGAACTATTACATCCTGTCTGTTACTTTTTGAAACCACATTCTCACAAAACTGCCTAGTTTCCTATCTCTGCAAACAGAAACTTTGCACGAACACTCACTGGGTGTCTTCATGTATTTCGCAAATCAAGTATCACTGAATGACAGCTGATGAATTATCAATGACATGCCTTTTAATATTTATTTTGTACATCGCTGCTGTGTTTCAGAAACTTTAAAAAAAACTTTAGCTCGCATAACTGTTCAAGCATACACATATATTTTCTAAACAAACCAAAGCCAACACAGAGCAGGATTTTGCCAATCTAACCACCAAACACCCACCAAGCTCAGAAGACATGTAGTGCTGATGTCCCAACACTTTCTGGAAGTAACAATTTGGTGCTGGCCAATGATGGAGGGGAATTCCCATATACAGTATCATGGCCAGGGACCTTCGTTCTGAAACAATCATGTCAAAATAATTCCTAGAACAGGGGGCTGCGATGGATTGCAGAGTAATACTGTCCCGGTTAAATGCGGGGATTTTTTCCGATTTGAACGGAGTTTCCCGCGCGGCGGCCGCGTCAACAGATAAGCGCTAATGGCGCTTATCATTGAAAGCGCCCGAGGAGCGGGAAACCGGCCGAAAAGAAGCCGCGCGCCTCCACGGTTTTTAAATTCCCGCGGTGGCAGCCACTGTATGTTGCTTCCCCATCAGACAGCAATGGGGTTAGTACAGCTCACCAAACTTGTCCAGTTGAGTTCTGTGTTCTCCTCACTTGAAACATTATTTAAAAGTGTATTTGTTACATAATTGTCATGATGCTAAAGCTCTTTTTTTTTGTTAAGGAACCCCATATTTATATTGTGAAAATTCTGTGGGACCCAACCCTCTCTAATAGCGCGTCTGAGATCAGATGCATTGTAAGGAACCCCAACCCTCTCTAATAGTGCGTCTGAGATCTGATGCATTGTAAGGAACCTCAACCCTCTCAAATAGCATGTCTGAGATCAGATGCATTTTAAGGAACCCCAACCCTCTCTAATAATGTGTCTGAGATCAGATGCATTGTAAGGAACCCCAACCCTCTCTAATATCGCGTCTGAGATCAGATGCATTGTAAGGAACCCCAACCCTCTCTAATAGCGCGTCTGAGATCAGATACATTGTAAGGAACCCCAACCCTCTCTAATAGTGCGTCTGAGATCTGATGCATTGTAAGGAACCTCAACCCTCTCAAATAGCGTGTCTGAGATCAGATGCATTTTAAGGAACCCCAACCCTCTCTAATATCGCGTCTGAGATCAGATGCATTGTAAGGAACCCCAACCCTCTCTAATAGCGCGTCTGAGATCAGATGCATTGTAAGGAACCCCAACCCTCTCTAATAGTGCGTCTGAGATCTGATGCATTGTAAGGAACCTCAACCCTCTCAAATAGCGTGTCTGAGATCAGATGCATTTTAAGGAACCCCAACCCTCTCTAATAATGTGTCTGAGATCAGATGCATTGTAAGGAACCCCAACCCTCTCTAATAATGTGTCTGAGATCAGTTGCATTGTAAGGAACCCCAACCCTCTCTAATAATGTGTCTGAGATCAGATACATTGTAAGAAACCCCAACCCTCTGTAATACCGCGTCTGAGATCTGATGCATTGTAAATTCTTCTGTATTTGGTACAATTTTCAAATTACCTGAAAATTGCAGGGAAACTTTTAGGGATACCCAGCCGAACCTCTGTTGAAACACACTGTGATAGGTGATACAGGGCACTATTCTCCAAGTGTCTATGATTTAAAAAACACATGCAATGTAGATGCAAAAAAACAAACAATATTGTTTTTAGTAGGATTTTTTTTATATATATATTTGCTAAAACTGGTGGTATTTATGCATTAGGCTGAGGGTAACAAAAATATATGTATGTGTAAAGATGTTTAGACATTCAACCAGTAGCTGCGCATCACACTCCTCATTACAGGAAGGGCTTGCAAAGCTTTTAAAAATCAGATGAGACTTTGAGATGAGAGTTGCATGACATATCAAAGACATCAGGGTTTTGCATTGATCGACAGCTTATCCGCATTAACCCAGACTCAAGTGTCAGAGCCAGCAATCAGGCTTACAGCAGCAACTCCCTGGTTTACAAAAACAACTCTGAACCAAACTTATAGCTTTGCTAAGTAAACTATATGCAAATGAAATTAGTGTGTAGCTTATTCACAGGAGCAATGCAGACATAATACTTTTTTTGCTTTTTTTTATAAAACAGTTCTGTAGTATTAGATAATACTGTATTTTTTTTATTTGTATTTTCAACTCTTAATGCAATTTTTAATGAATTGTCATGTACCGAGCATCCTTTGGTTGCTATAGCAGGCTCTGGCACACCTCTTTTTGAGCCCTCCTCTCTCCCCAGCAGTGCAAGAGCTTTGAGAGCACATGATCACAAACAGATCTCTTGCAGTGTTCCCAGCAGGAGACTGTCTATTGTCAGAGCTTTCACTTCTGTCACAATGTTACCCATAGTAATATAAGGTTATATTGTAGTTGTTGCGTTCCACTGACTCCTGGATAGATTCAAGGGCAGTTATAATGTGAACCCAGGAAGCTTGATCTTCGCAATTGGCAGCTTAGGTAATTACTTTTCCATAGAGGTAATGAAATGCTGCCGATATTAAAACAAGGGTAAAGAAGCACCCTTGCTCAGCCTACAGTTTTAGAACGGTGCGCAGCAGGTGACTGGAGACAAGATCACTGCTATATCTGCACTCAGGGCCCCAAAGTGGTAAATATTAAAGGTAGAAGTGTCACGTTAACCTTTAATAATCACAAAATGAAAACGAAATGTTAATAATTCTAGTTAAAACCACAGTGTGTAAATAAGAAATAGTTAAAAGCCTGATACAGTACGTGTGATAGCTAGTGTGTAGTGAATCAATAGAGGTTATATAGATACCTTAATAGAGTCACTCAATAATAATGCCACCAGTCCAATCAATGTTAATATACAGTACAGTATTCTTATAATAACAGAGCTGGTGTACATATAAATAGCAAGGGAACATATCATTCAATTACCTCTCTATTCATTCTGCTGCTAAGTGTACTTAATTAGAGTTGAAAGAGTCCCCAGTGTTGAATGTTTCTACCAATAAAGTATTGATTGGACTGGTGGCATTATTATTGTGTGACTTTAAAGGTGTCTATATACCCTCTATTGATTCACTACACACAGCTACTGCAAGTACCAGGATTTTAACTATTTCTTATTTACACACTGTGGTTTTAACTAGAATTGTACAAATGTAGTTGTCATTTTGTGAGTGTTTAAGATTAATGTGACGGGTACGTATTGCCACTGTGAGTGTTTTGAGGGAAGATAGGTGATCTGTTCTCCTTACACATTTCATATATTAAAACAAAAAAATAAACAATCCACCTGGAATGATCCTTTACATCTACTATAAACACTCACAACTGTCAGATATCCACCTGCCTAATTCAGAAATAGTGTCCCTCACTTCACACAACTGAACCCAACCTGGGCTGGATTTAGAATGCAACAATGGTGCTATGTATAAATAATGCCTTCCATTAAGTTCCACAGAACAGTCTTGTGTGCTCGTTCTACTTAACTATAATTATACAACAATCTTAACTGTTAGCTGCAGTAATTAAACATTTAGCTTGTGAGAAAAGCGTTGCAAGTGCTACTAAACAGGAAGAGAGCTACCCGAAGATAGACTGAACACGTTTTTTTTTTCTTGTCTAGACATATTATTGCATTATTTTAGCATAAAACCATTCACAGATTTTTTTTTAAACCGAGGGTTCTTGACAAAACGTAGTTAAATAAAGAATTTTGCTTCTGGTATTAATGTAGAAATAGTAATAATATTAAATAGTGGCTAAATTGAGATTAAATAATTGAGACGTAGTGCAAAGTTACTGCACTAGATGTATCAAATAAAAAGTTCTATTAAAATGAAAATTGAGAAGGAGCGGCTCAGTGAGTAAAGACATCGACTGGTTGTAGCAGGGTTCAATTCCCGGTGTCGGCTCCTTGTGACCTTGGATAAGTCACTTTATCTCCATGTGCCTCAGTCACCAATAACATAGATTGTAAGTCCCTCTGGGCAGGGTATGTGTCTGTAAAAAGTCCTATGTGCTGCGTACCGTGCTCTATGCTGTAATTGTACCGTGCATTGAACTGTCATTGTGAAGCGCTTTGAGTCCCATTGGAAAAAAAAGCGCTAAATGAAATAAAGTTCTTATTAGTATTATTATTATTAAGTTGCATTCTATGATACATATGGGGCAATTGTTTTGCCCAAGAATTGCAACACTTTTTACTTAATCATAATCATACATTTCTCTTCTACAGCGCTGACAGTGTATACAGCGTCGTATAAAAAATATTGCAGGCAGAAGGTGTCGCTGCCCTGTGGAGCTTACAAACTAATTTTGATGCCTGAGGCACAGGGAGATAAAGTGATTTGCTCAGGTTTGGAACCAGGCTCCCCTGCTTCAGTCAGTGCCTTTGCACGCGGAGACTTTCCTACACCCCTTGATACATACTGTTGACCCTATCATGTTTGCTCAGACATACTTTACCACAACAGGAACCTTGCACATGCCCTCACAACACCTGCTTGTACATTTCATGACCGTATCACTAGCGTTCTTTCTCAGTAAACCACAAAGAAAAATGAATATTAAAAGCCAAACTGTGGTGCAAACATAAAGGAGGGATTTGTTATTTTACCTTTGGGTTCCCATGGCACTTATTCCAGATATAAGTGAAGTACAACAAGTAACACCCTGTAGTAAGTTAAGTGAGGCCATTTGCGGAGTAGAAGGGCAAGTTTGTAGTAGAAGGGCAAGTTAGTGGGGCATTCATTTAAAGGCCTTAAAAATCCACATTTAAGGGGGACACATGAAACCACCTTCTCTACTCTACCAAAATAGGAAATACCACAGAATATAGGTTGTATATGGCAATCATCTTATGAGTAGAAGGACCTGCGACCTGAGAACAGAATGATGTGGCTATTGCAAGGTTACAGTGATTCGATCCGAATTAAAGCATGTTACAGAAATGTCACAAAATGCACCCCCCCCCCCAAATAAAACCCACCCGTAATGTGGGATATTTTGTTGGACCAATTGACTAGTACTACAACCAGAGTACATTTCTTTCTATCTTGTTACTCCTACACCTTCAATATGTTGAAGCGGTAACTGACACTTACTTCCAGCACTGTCCACTGTTCTACGACAATAGCATCATAACGCCTTATAGATTTGACATCTTGTTCTGGGAAGTCTTCAAAAATAAACACGCCATCTGTAAACTCTGATGAGATATCTGTGGAAAAACAAAGCGTTGATGAGTCAATACAGTGTACAGTGTCCTAGCAAACAAGCCGTATAGATGCAGTCATTTCTTTGGCCAAAGTGCACCAATGACAGTGACAATCTGTATTTGAGAGATTAAATGTGAGCAATTGCTTAAAGAAATGTAAAAAAAAAACATCCACCAGTTACAATTGAAGTACTGTACAATTAGTGGGGCTGCCCCATTCAAGGCTGTAAATAAATATGTATCCATCATCTTTAGTTGTAAACCCGAACCATACACTTAAAGACTGCAGTATAAGGGAGCGTGTAAAAGTAAAGCCCAGTCTTAGGGGTGTAAATCAGGAGGAATTTGTGGATAGAGCAATACAAATTGAATGGCACTCGGGGACTTATTCCAGATCTGCCGTAGCTTCCGAGTGGGATGAAATTCCCCATTGAAGGGCGCTTCGGTGGGATGTACAATAATGTTACCATAGTCTCACTGGACAGTGGAAACCGACTTTGATGGACGGAAGTGGCTATAATAAGAGTACAGAATTTACGCCTACCGAGATGCACACACGATAGGACTATCAGCTGGAATAACTGAAATGGGCCGTGAAAATATCTACACTCAAATTCCTTTTTGACTTCTGGATTTTTGTCCAAATATCAGACAAGGAAATCTTTGTGAAAACTGGGGGAAATATGATGACCGAGCATCCAAACATGTTAACATTTGAGCAAGACAATTACCAATTTATTGTCCTAACCCTTAAGCCTTTTCGGCCAGACAGCATGCATGACTTTATCATTACCAGTCTAGTTCACTAACAATCTCACCACTCTTTTAATGGCTCCTCTTTTATCAATGCACGCTAAAGATGAAATCACAAAGATAATGGGGCGGCACTGGAGGGCAAATGGGTTAGGTTGTGGAACATGAACCAATAATTGAAATATTGCCGCACGGCAGCACTAAAAAGATTTATTTTTTTAAATGGCATTTTCAGCTGCATACTACATAGTGCTACACAGCAGATAAAGGAGAGGCCTTATCTTTGCACATAAGCTTCGCACATATTTCCTTTTTGGTAAAACTAACTTTTTAACTTATTATCGTCACATTCTAACCAGATTCAGACATGTCAACCTCCAAGGACCCAAATCCGTAAGATCTGGGGGTCCCAGGCAACATAAAATATTGCATTTTAATGGAAAATTCTGTCTTCTATTAGTGAGGCTCCACTGATGTCTAGGAGAGTGCTAATGCTAAAAATAAGTGACTGACTCCAGATCATGGAGACTTAGTGACGGCGACGCGACCGATGACGTCACCATTGCGATAGTTATATTTCAAATTTAGGCGACGTCTCTGGCTACAAGCCCAGCGACGTCATAAAGGGGGAGGGCAGAGGGACGGAGAAGCTCCCGATTGGCCGCAAGGGGAGACCGTCGCCGAAAAAATCAAATAACTGTGACTACCAGATTTTTGGTAGCACTGTTGCTCCGTCGCGTGCATTATAAGCGCCGCCAACAGCGACAATCCATTTGTTTTGATGCGACGGTCGCGTCGCCGTCACTATAAGCGCAGCCTAAGTGAGAGCTGAATTGTTTGCAAATATGTGATATAAAAAAAATGAATTCCATCCATTCAGCTAATGCACAGTCTTTCTAGTGCCGTTACCTGAGCTATGGTTGGACTTGATCAGCTCCCAGAAAATCCAATCTTCCTCGCACAAGTTCAGAACAGCAGGCAAACAATGCTCTCTCATTAAAAACATGTCAAGCAAACACACCAACCTCATAAAACAAGGTTTCTTATTTTGTTCATCTGGTCTCCTCCAACGTGCCCTTTTCACCTTCCAATCTCGTACACCTCCTACATATTCTTGAGAGATCTCTCCAGGACATAGTGGCTGAACTACCCTCCCACTTTTAAAGAACGGGTCCATTATCACTGAATTTGTTATTAAGGTAAAGATGCTCCCCTACTGTGGGTAACAAAAGCTGTTTTCACTGGTGTCCATAAATATTTAATGCTGTTCTGTGGGCTAAATGCCACTTTAATGTTCTGTATTTTGATTTATACGATGAGTATGGGTAAAAGAAATTCACATTTTATGGTCTAGTAAGCACCAGCATCCTTGTGCCTTCGAATGAAGCTGAAAGAAAATGCTAACCTCGGGAAGAATAAAGCCCTGCCGTGCAAAACTCTAAGAACGTGTACTTTACTGCCAACGTCAACTTTCTGCAGTCACATTTGCAATCTGCACTGCATATTTCTTTACAACAGCACAATAGAGCGTGTTTACCAATATAAAAGTGAAGCAGAACTGTCATTCTCCCTTTGCAACTATTTTCGAAGCACAGTATGGCCCAGATTCACCAAAGGGTGCTAAGCTTTTGCACGCTTTAATGCCTATATATATATTAATGGGTGATAAGGCCGGCTAAAGCTTAGCAGCCTATGGGGTAGATCCACAGAAGTGACTTTTGCGCTAATTATGATTGTTCCTGAAATTGCCTAGGAAGTCGCAGAAGACCAGTCGCATGGTACATCAACCAATCTGATTGGTTGGTGCACCATGTGGTCCACTCACTTTTGCCTGAAAATAATTTTTTATTGGCCATTTAGGCTTGGATTGTTTTTTAAAATGATGGTTGGGCATCGGCCCTTTATTGGATGTATATATCTAAAGATGATAGACAGCACACTGATTACAGCAAAAAAGTACGTATGCAGGGTGCACGGAACATAGGGGACCCTTTTTCCCCTCTACTGATAATAACACTGCTATCAAAGTACCGCCACTCACTGTCTGACAGCTAAATGATGTACTGAATGCAAAAGGTCAGAATAGTAAATAATTTTAATATTACCATATGTAAACCGGAATTAGAGCAAATACAATGTAATGGGTAATAATGTCTCACAGTGAGGGGTGTGGGGGAAAAAAGGAAAAGGGGAAAAAAACGAATTGGATGTATGTTTCAGTGCCCCTGAGGATGAGGAGGATGGCCTTCATCCCGGCAGGGGTAAGTAATACATTTATTTATTTACGGTGTACATTGTGGTTATCTAGGCCCCCGTTGAGGGCCTAGGTAGCCACAATGATGATCAATGGATTAAAACAGGGACGCGCAAAGTTTTGGAGCTGCGCCCCCCCTGTGTGACAGCCCCGCTGCTCGCCCCCCCCCCCTTTCTATGTCTGGCGTCAAATGACGCCGCAGGGTCATGTCACGTGACCCCGCAGCATCATTTGTCCCGCATTACCATGGCGATGCGTACGTCACATGAACCCACGGCGTCATTTGCCGCTACGTTGCCATGGCGACGCATCCATAAGACTACAGATCCCCAGTAAATTGAGGTTGCAGAGGCCTCGTACGGACTTAAATGCCTTGGGGAAGAGCGCGGGGCCGCTGCAACCTCCGCGCCCCCCCAACAAAATCCCGCACCCCCAGTTTGCGCACCCCTTGATTAAAATATAAGTTTTTATATGGTGTGTTTTTTACATATATTTCTTTGTCATGTATTTTATGTATTCTATGGCCCAAATCCCTATTAACCATATCTGGCTAATAGGCCTTGGGCCATTACTGTAAGGAGGTTGTTTTGTTGGGGGGTGAATTAAGGTGGTAAATTCCCAGGGGTGGGAGGTTAGGCCGGCCTGGGGAGTTACAGGGAGTCGGGGGGTAACCCCATGTATGATATACAATGGGTAGTAAGGTAGTTAGGGTTTTTGTATTTACCCCTTGGTGACCTTTAGTGGCCATGATACATTATTAGTTCTAGTCCAGGGTATTCCCTTTGACTTCTTATATTGCTAAGGCCATATAGAAAGCCAAAGTGGCCCATTTCAGAACCATGGAGAAGGCTAAATAATTGTCTGGTACCTGGCATTAGGTGCTTCCAGGTTGACCTAAAAAAAAACCTTTAAAGAATGTTGTTTTATTTGTTGTACCTCGTCTTTACAGCCTTTAACGGACTGCTGTGGATATGCATTGAGATGGTCCTCACCTCTTTGCATATCATTAGAACTAATATCCGTTAAAGTCAACTGGAGGCCATCTTTACCTAAACACGGCACTTAAAATCTCGTTTATGAGCTTTGAAGCTTTAACGGTAAATTAACGTTAGTTAACATAAGTATTTAATGGAGGTCTGAGAATCTACCCCTCTGTGTCCAAAGTCAAACCCATTTGCTGGTAAAGGTACAAGTAATACATTACTTTGCTCTTCCCTCTGGCAGCAAAAGGGTTAAGAGAAATTGTACCATGCCTTTTCCACCATAGTCTTGCCTTAAACTTGACGTGTTGTAGGGTAGCGGTGTGCAAAGTGGGGGTCCGGGAGATTTTTCTGGGGGGCCGTGGGCCGTTGCGGGGGCCCAGCGCTCTTCCCCGAGGCATTCAAATTAAATGCCGGGGGATCGCGTGAGGCCTCTGCAACGCTATTACTTACCTTGACTCTGCCAGCGTCACACGTGTCCATGGCAACGTGGCGTCATGTGACGTCACATGCATCACGTGATCCCGCGACGTCATTTGACGTCAAGGTAAGGGAGGGGGGCACGAGCACCAGCGGAGGGAAGACAGGGGGGCGCAGCTGCAAAAGTTTGCGCTCCCCAGTTGTAGGGAGTAAATTGGATTTCACCTAAAACGAGCTATGGCCCTTTAAGATCTCAAAATGCTCTCAAAAGTGCAGGTGCAGCGAGACATGGAAGGAAAGAAGACTTGTCAATATTTAATAACCCAGCGGTCATGCCTGACTGTCTGCCATTTGTAGGCCTTGAAGTGGGTGATAAGTGGAGTATTCTAGGCTACTGTTTCGACTGGCTGAAGTCTCAGTTCCCCATACTGGATTAAAAATAGATGCTTTATTTAGAAAAACGCACCCTTGACTGTGTATTTCTCATTTCCAAAATCAGTTTCTTGGCTTTTTAAAAAAAATAAAATAAATGAAAGTGTGATGCAAATGATAAGCTATGGAAAATTAACAAAAATGGCCAACGCTATAATACTCAATAATCAGAGGTTTTCATGGTGATGCTAATATTATTAACTTGGGGCCTTTGATGTAGCTTTAGATTGTAAGGGGGTTATGTAAAGAAGTCTCTAGACGGTTTGGTGAAAGGGGTGACCTACTCCAGTCCTCAAGGGCCACCAACAGGTCAGGTCTAAAGGATATCCCTGCTTCAGCGCAGGTGGCTCAATCAGTGACTGAGCCACCTGCGCTGAAGCAGGGATATCCTTAAAACCTGACCTGTTGGTGGCCCTTGAGAACCTATTACAGTGGTGCATCCAGTCTGAATCTCAGTGTCCTTGTCGTTTCATTTCTCAATAACACAGGCACCGAAATTAAACAGTAAGCTCTTTCGTGCAGGAGAACTCATTACGCCTGCAAAGTTCTATGTACTGTACATTGTCAGCTATATAACATATTTATTTTCAGTTACTTTGTTAAAACAGTACAAAGAAAGTACTCAATGGGTATCACACACTTTTACACATTCCTTCCGTTGTCTTCAGGCTGCGCTTCTAGAGCCGGCGCCTTGTAAACTTTTGCAGCGGGGGAAACACAAAGCCCCCTGAAGGGTTATTCTTTTCGCATGTTGGCTTTGGATGTATTTTATTGTTGAGGTTGGTGATCACAGACTTCTGCAGTGGATTCTGCAGACTTCTGGAGGAACGTACTATATCAGGACTGCGCAAACTGGGGGCGCGGCGATTACAGAGGCCTCGCGCTCTTCCCCAAAGCATTTAAAATAAATGCCGGGAAACGCGCGAGGCCTCTGTAACTGACTTACTTTGGTTTCGGGCGACGCGTCGCCATGGCAATGGGGGGTCACGTGACGTCACATGACCCCGTGGCATCATTTGACGCCGGTTCCTAGGTAAGGGGGGCGCGAGCACTGGGGCAGAGCAGGCAGGGGGGTGCGCGCAGAAAGTTTGCGCACCCCTGTACCAAAAGTCAAAAAGCACTGGAAATGTTTCAGCTATAATAACATGTAAGGTACATCAGCAAACAGCTCATTTTACAGGCTTACAATGCACTTGCACTAGAGCGATCATGTTAGTACTAAGGGGTTAATATTCTACTCTCTTGGAATGAGGCCGCTTGTTCTAGATACAATCTGTTTTTCTTCTTATTTGATATCAAACAGTTCATCTATACTGCTGATTGGAAGTCCCATGAATGAATTTGTCCAGAGATTACTTCATCTCATAACAAGTCAAAGAAGATCTGTGTTCTTCTGAATTGGAATTTTCCTCTCTACATTTAGGACACGCTGTATATCAACATTAGCCCGTCTCCCTATTAGGACTGTAGGAAGTGTCTGTCTCCGTTTGCATTTCTCACTAGATAGCCTTTTTAATGGTAACTATTTTATATTTCTTTCTGTTTCAAGCCAAAATAAGTCAGTAGGCAAATAATGAAACGGGACACTCACCCCTAGTTTCTCTGTGAGAGATTACACCTACGTTTTAATCTCAGCCTATGCAGCAGGGCTCCAGCAGAACAACATCAGTACAACAATGTAATCATTATTATTATTATTATCGTTTATTTGCAAAGCACCAACATATTCCTCAGCGCGGTACGATGGGGGTACATCAACGACATAAATTGAACGACCTACAAATTAGGACAGACGAGCGCAAACAGATATAGAAGGTAATGAGGGCCCTGCTCCTGAGAGTAGATCATATTCTACTGCACCTCCAGCCATGGCCAATTACTGCTTCATCAGAGAGCAACTTTAACAACGTCAACACATTATCTCTGGATTTCCCTTATTCAACATGCTATGAAGCCGTCTTCCCTGTGCTTGGGAAGATTTGAGCCCCATTCCTTGTCATGAAGATGCGCTCTTCTGCAGCACGGGGAAGACGTTCCTATGTTTGCAGTGCCCCTGCCTGTATTCTGTTATTTTGTACATTTCGTGAAACAATACATTGGTTTTATTACTGATTCCATTTTGCAGCGTAGAGAACATGCACAGATAGGTTTCCTCTTAGCAGCTCTAAAGCCGCAACCGTAGAGGGTAATGGAGTCATATAATATATCCGCAGACTCGTTACATCTAATTTCCTGTTTAAGATACCATCTTTAAATGTACATACTTGGAACATTTACGAATTCATTATTCAAAGCGACTTTATTTCCTGATAATAGTCATAACGCTGTTACTGCACTGCCCACAATTCTGCAGAGAACCCCCACATGGTGTATTATGTCATATTATTGTGAATTTAAAGTCACAAGAGCATACCGTATGTGTTATTGGTCTTTGACACGGATAAATCAAACAGTGGAGATTTAGGTTATCAAGTTCTGTATCACTGTCCTTGGCAGAGCTTATTCAAGTCTGCTGCAGATCTGCCTGCACGACATGGTTACGAAACTGCACATTTGACGGTGATTTTTGATAAGAGAAGAAAGTGAGGTACTGTACCAAAGAAACAAATCTCATTCACAGCAATGTGACTATTGTATTTGAGAAATCTGTTGCAGATCTATTCCTCATAATTGCACCAGTGTTACCTTGACTCGAAGGGGTCTGTTAACGGAAGTCTCCCAGGTATAAAACTGGGCCAAAACCAGTGCAAAAAACAGCACTTCGTGTATCAAATGGGAATCCCACTGTAAACAGCTGGAGTTTTCCCTTTGATAAATCTGGTACCGTTCTTTTGCACTTTAATAATGAATTAAGTAGTGCAGAGTAAATGAGTACTTCAGTATTTGGTGATCCCTTTTTTATTTGGACGAACAATTGATATTATAAGAGAAGCTTTCTAGAGTTCTCTCTCCTTCGGGTCAAGCAATTCTGAATCAGTATTTGCTTGACCTGAGGAAGAGAGAGGACTCTCGAAAGCTTATCTGATAATATCAATTGTTCATCCAAATAAAAAAGGGATCTCCTAATACTGAAGAAGGCACTTTAATAAATAACCCCCGCAGACCTTAATAAGACCTGTAACACTGAGCACACCCTGTAACACAGCTTTGTAGATAGCTGCCCGTTCCGGGGCAGGTGGCAATTTATGCCGGGCTAATCGTGGAGGGCCGTGGACAGGGTGTGAACACAAGGACATCTGCGGCAGGGGGAGGGTGTCGGCAGTCGCGGAGGGGGTGTCCTTAACACCTCCTTTTTTTCTGCATACTCTTTGCAAATCAATTAGTGTTGGGTACTTAACCAGAGGTCCCATTATACATAAGAAATAACATATCTTGCAGCATCTTTTAACTCCAAAGTTCTTGACAATTACACTCCGGAGGTGTTGATGCAGCTGCCTCTGGTGTGGAAGGCTGACTACATTTTTTTCCAATATTTTTGGAATACCAGTTCCAAAGGGAAGGACGGGAACAATTATATTGTTAAAAACCAATTACACGTGGGTGAGCTGAGGTAATGGGTTATAATGGGGCGTCCTTTAGCAAGTGTAAATGCAGGAATCAAACACACAGAAGCTTGTTTAATGAAGACCAACACCTTAACCACTGTGCAAAGCTATTTCTATGAAGTGAAATACCTGAGGCCCCAGAGGTATTGGACAGGCACACACAACTCCCAAACGATTTAACACAAAAAGCAACAGTCCCCATAAATAAATGAATTTCAAATTTAAGAAACAAAGAACAAAACAAATGGGGGGGGGGGGGGGGGGGAATGGTGAAATCAGCATGAAAAAGAGATCATGATCAGACATGATTGCCTCACCGGTTATTGCTCGACGGATCTTAGTGGAAAGAAATAATTTTTTTCGGGAGGTGAGTTTTACAAGCTTGGATGCAATATTTAATGTACCATGAAAAACCTGTCAGCAGCATTACAAGCAAACACATGCTGCTTTTTTCTGTCACAATCCCAAAATCAATTTTCAAGCTGCGAGGTGTAATGGTGCCACTATTCTGTCATGTGAGCTAAGACTTCTAACACTTATTACAGGCAATTTTTACCCATGTGTCTAATCGTATTTCCCCAGCCCTACTGCAGGCTGCATAGCATGGTTGGACACCACAACAAAGACATCGGGTGCAGCCGAGTTCCATATACTGCAGAAATCACTAGGCATTGCTTTCATCCCTATAGCAGACAGAACTGGCACTGGATAGATTAACAGCTGAATTTGCATCATCAAGTTGTTGGGCCCAACACAATACCATAATCATGCTGCTGATACCAAAAAGGAAAGGGGTGATTAGGTTTTTTTTTTTTAAATAAAAAAAATAGGCAATTATTTTGTCATCTGTTGATAATATCTAAAAATAAGCAATAGTGCATATTTTCTTGCCTATGTGCCCAAAGGAATAAATAAATAAATGAGAATGTGGAAAAAAGAATGCAGTGCCAATGAATGTGTTCTAATAAACACGTCAGACCTATTGTATGCCCTATACTGACCATATTGATATATGACCTATATACAGAAGTAGCACACATTATTGTACCCGCTAACGCACTGCGTTGCCTTAACGCTGGTGCATTATTTAACAGTAGTGCTATTAAAAACAATGATTAAGGAGATAAGACGCGTGTTATTTAATACGTTATTTTGTGCATTTACTCGTGTTAACGGGTAATAAGGGATGTTATATCTGTACACTGCAAAATGCTGTAAGGCAATAAAACTCTCAGCTTGAAACATTTTAATGACATTCTAATGATCACTGTAATAGGGTGGCCACAAATAGAGAAAACTTACAAACACACAAAGAAAATACTTATAATCTTGAGTATGTGTTCTCTGGGAAATTAAGCATGCCCCCGCATCACTCTGCCATGCATGCCACCCCATCACTCTGCCATGCATGTCCCTGCATCACTGCTATGCATGTCCCCGCATCACTCTGCCATGCATGCCACCCCATCACTCTGCCATGCATGTCCCTGCATCACTGCTATGCATGTCCCCGCATCACTCTGCCATGCATGCCCCCGCATCACTCTGCCATGCATGCCCCCGCATCACTCTGCCATGCATGCCACCCCATCACTCTGCCATGCATGTCCCTGCATCACTGCTATGCATGCCCCCGCATCATTCTGCCATGCATGCCCCCGCATCACTGCTATGCATGCCCCCGCATCACTCTGCCATGCATGCCACCCCATCACTCTGCCATGCATGTCCCTGCATCACTGCTATGCATGTCCCCGCATCACTCTGCCATGCATGTCCCCGCATCACTCTGCCATGCATGTCCCTGCATCACTCTGCCATGCATGTCCCCGCATCATTCTGCCATGCATGCCCCCGCATCACTCTGCCATGCATGCCCCCGCATCACTCTGCCATGCATGCCCCCACATCACTGCCATGCATGTCCCCGCATTACTCTGCCATGCATGTCCCTGCATCACTCTGCCATGCATGTCCCCGCATCACTCTGCCATGCATGTCCCCGCATCACTCTGCCATGCATGCCCCCGCATTACTCTGCCATGCATGTCCCTGCATCACTCTGCCATGCATGCCCCCGCATCACTCTGCCATGCATGCCCCCGCATCACTGCTATGTATGCCCCCGCATCACTCTGCCAAGCATGCCCCCGCATCACTCTGCCATACATGCCCCCGCATCACACTGCCATGCATGCCCCGCATCACTCTGCCATGCATGCCCCCGTATCCCTCTGCCATGCATGCCCCCGCATCACTCTGTCATGCATGCCCCCACATCACTCTGCCATGCATGTCCCGCATCACTGCTATGCATGCCCCCGCATCACTCTGCCATGCATGCCCCCCGCATCACTGCTATGCATGCCCCCGCATCACTCTGTCATGCATGTCCCCACATCACTCTGTCATGCATGTCCCCACATCACTCTGTCATGCATGTCCCCACATCACTCTGCTCTGCATGTCCCTGCATCACTCTGCCATGCATGTCCCTGCATCACTCTGCCATGCATGCCCCCGCATCACTCTGCCATGCATGCCCCCGCATCACTCTGCCATGCATGTCTGACCCAAGAATAGAGGGCACTCGTACAGACCGGTCTTGGACATTTGGTCGTGGACTGTTTTCCCCAAGCAAATGGCCACCGGTGCTTCGCCACAACTTGCCCCGCCGGCCACGTTGCCTTACACGAAAACCCCATACTCTAAGCCCTTAGCCTAAACCCCTTAAATTAACCCCCTACCCTAACTGCTAAAACCCTTAAATTAACACCCTACTCTAAACCCCTTAAATTACCCCCTACTCTAAGCACTAAAACTTTTTAAAATAACTGCGATTGGGAGTGGGGGCTAGACACAGCGCTTCAAATGACGTCACTACTGAACCACCAATCAGAACAGCTGTACGCGTTTCGTCACTGGCATGCAACTTCCTCAGGAGTTAACCTGGTAGAGACTCCAGACTGGAGGCTGCAGCAGGGAGGTGAATCATCCTGGTTCCAGTGTGTTCCTGCAGTCACAGCAGAGCAGAGATTCCTACCCATTATCAGGTTTTTCTACTATGCGATTTTAGCACCTTTTTTGTGAGTGAGCATTTTTAATGTTTTCATCAACCTAATACATGTATTAAACGATAATACACTATGGGGCATGCGCTTCTGCTTTTTGTTTTTTTAGATCCCCTGCAACTTGGTTAATTCCACAGAAGCTGCTCAGACCCCAGGAATTATTTGGGCCATCTACCCTATTTCCCTTTTTCAACTGACCTGGACTTGTAATGATCAATATCTCCTACTAGTTTAGGAATACTGTTGTTTGTACAGCTTTTTAGCGCTGATTATCTTTCTTTTCTTTTATATATTTATATATATATATTGTACAGTAAATATTACTGTATATTCATTTGCATGTCTTAGACAGGTTTGCAACCCTGTCTTTCACCATTATCGCCCAGCACACAAACACTTCCACTGCAGCAAGGGATTCTGGGAAGGATACCTTTTTTATTGGACTAACAGCTTATGTCATAGGACAAGCTTTCAAGAGTTCTCCTCTCTTCTTCAGGTTAAGCAATACTGATATACACAGGAATCTATGGCTAAAACAGTGTAGAGAGAGAGAGAAAAAAAAACAAAAAAAAAACAGATATGTACTGTAGATAAGGTAGGGTGTGAAAAGTGTTTGAAGCCAGGGGAGGGTGACAAGGAAAGGTGTGGAGGGGGAGGGATGCTGTGGGGAACGGGGGACGAGAACGTGTGGATAAGAATAGAGTCAAGCAGGATAATTACAAACAATTTTGATAGGGTATGAGAAAACCCATGTCCGCATTAAGTCCTTTGGTTTTGGTGTCAAAGAGTCTTATCATTCTGAGTTCAAATGTTTTCCGTTCTTGGGTGCGTTTAACATTCCATTGAGGATTTTGAATTTTTAAATCATTTATGGAATGGTCTGTCTGTGAGAAATGACCCTACCTTATCTACAGTACATATCTGTTTTTTTGGGGGGTTTTTCTCTCTCTATACTGTTTTAGCCATAGATTCCTGTGTATATCAGTATTGCTGACCTGAAGAAGAGAGGAGACACTCTCGAAAGCTTGTCCTATGATATAAATTGCTAGTCCAACAAAAAAGGTATCACCTAATACTGACAGAACTCATTTATTCTGCACTATCGCAACTAGACTAACACGGCTATTTTCTGCTTTTTATATATATATACTAGCTGAGAGACCCGGCGTTGCCCGGGATGTAAATGCGTAATAGGTAGTATTATTTATAAATCGTGGAACAATAGGTGACTGTTTGTTGTAAAGGTTGGATAATAATATTGAAAAGAAAGATGGAAGAAAATGTAATACGATGTTGTATAAAAATGGTTTATTGTAACCACACCACAGTACAATGTATAATGTGTAATGGTGCCATAAGTGATGTAAAAATCTGAGTCGTGTGTCCTGCTAGGGTGTGAGGCGGCGGGTGGCGCGTGGGTTGTGAGTGCTGTGTGCGAGTGGGGGTCCTGCTAGGGTGTGAGGCGGCGGGTGGTGCGTGGGTTGTGAGTGCTGTCTGTGAGTGGGGGTCCTGCTAGGGTGTGA